>NW_026624896.1:0-2072 GCF_030028575.1 Malurus melanocephalus | reverse complement strand
GTCCCAGTCCTGTCCCAGTGTGTCCCAGTGTGTCCCAGTGTGTCCCAGTGTGTCCCAGTGCATCCCAGTGTGTCCCAGTGTGTCCAGTGTGTCCCAGTGTGTCCCAGCCTGTCCCAGTGTGTCCAGTGTGTCCCAGTGTGTCCCAGTGTGTCCCAGTGTGTCCCAGTGCGTCCCAGTGTGTCCCAGTGTGTCCCAGTGAGTCCCAGTGTGTGTGTCCCAGTGTGTCCCAGTGTGTCCCAGTGTGTCCCAGTGTGTTCCAGTCCTGTCCCAGTGTGTCCCACTGTGTGTGTCCCAGTGTGTCACTGCCACTCCAGTTCCCATCTCGGAGGGTGTTCATACCCATCCCCAGCCCCGATGTTTGCACAGGATCCCAACATCCCCACACCTTTGGTGTCCCCATCCCGCAGTCCCAGGGCAGATCCCGAGGGTGGATTCCTCCTTTCAGGGATCTCTGCTCTCTCCTTTGAGCAGAACAAACCCACCAAACCCCAGCAGGAATTAAAAGGTCYTGGAAGCTTCCAGCCCTCAGCCTTTGGTGCTGGAGGAGTGTCACCATGACATTTCATCATTGTCACACAGAAACTGAGACACTTCAGACAAATGCTGAGGGGTCAGCAATGGGAGTTTTTGTGGCTTCACCTTTGATGTACCCATGGCTTTGACCATTCCAGGGATGGGGATTCCACAGCTCCTCTGGGGTCTGTTCCAGTAACTCACTGCCAGCTCGGGGCTCTGAGAATCCTGCTTTGGTGTGAGATGTGCCTGCCCAAGGCAGGGGGATTGGAGCTCAAAGAACCTTTAACCCAAACCATTCTGTGATTCTGTGATTGGGAGAAAAAGCTTTTGTATTTATGTAATTATGCTTTGGCTGGTGCTGTCTCATTTTCATGATGCCCTCAGTCACTGTTAGYCCAACATGAATTTATGCACAAGTGGAAGTCAAATGCAACTCTAAAAGCGTTTTAGGACCACTTAATTAATTAAGCCTCTCAGCACTGTTCTTTTTACATAAGAGGCAGAGGTTAAGTGAATTTTCAGCGGTCAATTGGCGAGTGAGCTGCATAGCAAGGGTTAGAACAGCAATTCCTGCTTTAGCAGGAGCCATTTAGCTGAAATCAGGAGTGGATCCCCTCCCATGGGAGCTGGAGAGGTGAACTGCACACAGGACARGGCAAGAATGAACTGAAATGCACTGCCTGACACTCAGTTCATCTTATTTATTGCCACGTCTCAGTCTAGAAAAAGGTCTGGTGATTCCTTTGAAGGTGGGATGCTGGGAGGGTGACAGCACAGGTCCCTTCTACCTGGACAGGGTTTTCTGCCTCCACGATTTGATAAAATCCTCTGTATGGGATCAGTGATGTGAAGATACAAATTCAGTGCAGTGCCTGGGTGTGTAATGGTGTGGGGTCCATCCATTCAGGCTGGCATTAACCCTGCTGGCCTTTCCCAGTCCCACAGGAGCTGCTGGCCTTTGCCATGGGGTGCATTTCCAAACCAGACAAACCTGGATTATAAAAAAACCCTGGATTATGAAAAACCCTGGATTGTGAAAAACCCTGGATTATGAAAACCCGGGATTATGAAAACCCCTGGATTATGAAAAACCCTGGATTATGAAAAACCCTGGATTATGAAAACCCCTGGATTATGAAAACCCTGGATTATGAAAACCCCTGGATTATGAAAACCCTGCATGGGAGCTGGTCAGAGGCCAGGCAGAGACAAGGCTTTCACTGGCTACCGTTGAGCTCAGCTGCTTTGGGGTGACACAAACACTCACCAGCTCGTGCCCAGTCCATCCTGCCCCCCACAGCCACCCCTCCACTCCCCAAAACACGGGCACCACGGCTCCTTCCCCCATCACCATCCACACAGAGCAGATTTAGGGCAGGGAGAGCACGGTCAGTGTGATGGCAGCTGCATGCAGGACAATCCATGGAGATGCAGCAGCTGCCAGTGCAGTGTTTGTGTGCTGGCTGCAGTGATGGGAGCCCTGTCCCCATTGCTGTTATGGGGCTGCAGTGATGGGAGCCCTGTCCCCATTGCTGTTATGGGGCTGCAGTGATGGG
>NW_026624895.1:26711-27746 GCF_030028575.1 Malurus melanocephalus | reverse complement strand
CCGCTCCCACCCCAATCCAATCCCAATCCCAATCCCAATCCCAATCCCAATCCCAATCCTGGTAACCCCGTCCCACTCCCGTCCCGYTCCTGTCCCGCTCCCACCCCAATCCCAATCCCAATCCCACTCCCGCTCCCGACTGACCCTGTCCCAATCCCAATCCCAATTCCGCTCCCAGCTGACCCCATCCCACTCCCTTCCTGCTCCCACCCCAATCGCAATCCCAATCCCAATCCCAATCCCAATCCCAATCCCAATCCCAATCCCAATCCCACTCCCACTCCCAACTGACCCTGTCCCTCGGCCGCAGGCTCAAGACCATCGGGCTGGTCATCCGGAGCACGCAGGGGGCTGAGGAGCTGCTCCGCAAGTACGAGGAGCAGCTCAAAGACGTGCAGGCGGTGCCGGCCGACCTGGCTGAGCTGGAGTCCAGCAAAGCCGAGCTTAAGGTACCGGGGGGCRCTCTGGGGGTGCCGAATGGGATCGGGGTGGGGGTGTGACCAGATCTGACCACCGCCCGTCCACCCCAGCGTCTGCGGTCACAAGCCGAGGGCCACCAGCCTTTCTTCAGCACTCTGGAGACCGACCTGGGCAAAGCCAAGGACGTCAACGAGCGCATGGTGCGCGGGCACAGCGAGCGCGACGTGGACCTGGAGCGCTACCGGGAGCGGGTGCAGCAGCTGCTGGAGCGTTGGCAAGCCGTGCTGAGCCAGGCTGACCTGCGCCAGCGCGAGCTGGACCAGCTGGGCCGGCAGCTGGGCTACTACCGGCAGAGCTGCGACGAGCTGCGGCGCTGGATCGGCGACGCGCGGCAGCGGCAGGAGAGCATCCAGGCCGTGCCCATCACCGACAGCCGCGCCGTGCGCGAGCAGCTGCTGCAGGAGAAGGTGGGGGTGGTTGTGGGGTCAGGGGGGCGCTGAGCTGTCCTAATGGGGTAATGGGGTGCTGAGCTGTCCTAATGGGGTGAGGGGGGCTCTGGGCCATCCTAATTGGGTGAGGGGGGCGCTGAGCTTTCCCTAATGGGGTGAGGGGGGC
>NW_026624895.1:23288-24817 GCF_030028575.1 Malurus melanocephalus | reverse complement strand
GCCATCCCTAATGGGGTGAGGGGGGCTCTGAGCCATCCTAACGGGGTGAGGGGTGTGCCTGGACATCCCCAGTGGGGCAAGGGCAACTCCTGGCCATCCCTAATGGGGCAAGGGGAGTTCTCAGCCATCTCTAATGGGGTAAGGGGTCTGCCTGGCCATCCCCAGCAGGGTGAGAGGCGCTCCTGGCCATCCCCAGTGGGGCAAGGGCTGCTCCTGACCATTTTTGGCTCCAGCAGGGTGAGGGGTTCTCCTGGCCATTCCCAGCAGGGTGAGGGGTTSTCCTGGCCATTCCCATCTGTGGCAGGGCCAGTGATGCTCTTGGCCATCTCTGGCCACGGTGGGGTCTCGGATGGCCGTGGGGTGCCTGGGGCTCACCCCAACGTGTCTTCCCCCAGAAACTGCTGGAGGAGTGCGAGCAGCACAAGGACAARGTGGAGGAGTGCCAGCGCTACGCCAAGCAGTACATCGACGCCATCAAGGTGTGCCCACCGCCTTGGGGGCGCCGGGGGCTGGGCTGGGGGGCTGGTGGTGGTCACAGCAACGTGCCCAAAGGGTTTGCAGGGCACAGGGCAGAGTTTTGATTGTTTTCTCCTCGTCAGGACTACGAGCTGCAGTTGGTGAGCTTCAAGGCGCAGGTGGAGCCGATGGCGTCGCCGGCCAAGAAACCCAAAGTGCAGTCGGCGTCCGACAGCATCATCCAGGAGGTGAGGAGGGGTCTCAGCGCCGATGGTCTGGGGTGTTCTGTGACTGACCACTGAAGGGGTGGGATTGGGGATGTGGTGGGTGGTCTCAGGTCCGTCCAACCCCGTCAATGCTGGGGTAACCAGTGGTACCTGCTCCCCGTTCTCCCGCTGACCCACTGTCTCCACAGTACGTGGACCTGCGGACGCAGTACAGCGAGCTGACCACGCTGACCACTCAGTACATCAAGTTCATCACCGAGACGCTGCGGCGGCTGGAGGAGGAGGAGGTAGGGAGCGGTGCAGGGTGGCACGGCTGGCTGTACAACACGAAGGAATGCGGTTCACGGGGTCGCCGGACACACCACTAATGCCATGGCTCTGGCCCCACCACTAACGCCAGCCCGTGGCTATGACTCCGGGCCCACCACTAACGCCAGCCCGTGGCCATGGCTCTGGACCCACCACTAATGCTAGCCCGTGGCTATGACTCTGTGCCCATCACTAATGCCATGACTATGGGCCCACCACTAATGCTGGCCCATGACCATGGCTCTGACCCCACCACTAATGCAGGCCCCTGGCCGTGACTCTGACCACATCACTAACGCCAGCCCGTGGCCATGACTCTGGCCCCACCACTAACACCAGCCCGTGGATATGACACTGGCCCCATCACTGACAGTGACCAATGGCCGTGACTCTGGCCCCATCACTAACAGTGACCAATGGCCGTGACTCTGGCCCCATCACCAACAGTGACCGATGGCCATGGCTCCAATGCCATCACTAACAGTGACCAATGGCCGTGGCTCCAGCCCCATCACTAACAGTGGCCAATGGCCGTGA
>NW_026624895.1:18245-18409 GCF_030028575.1 Malurus melanocephalus | reverse complement strand
CCATCACTAACAGTGACCAATGGCCGTGGCTCCAGCCCCATCACTAACAGTGGCCAATGGCCGTGATTGTGGCCCCATCACTGACAGTGACCAATGGCTGTGGCTTCAGCCCCATCACTAACAGTGACCAATGGCCATGACTCTGGCCCCATCACTAACAGTGG
>NW_026624895.1:2195-16638 GCF_030028575.1 Malurus melanocephalus | reverse complement strand
GTGACTCTGGCCCCATCACTAACAGTGACCAATGACTGTGGCTCCAGCCCCATCACTAACAGTGACCAATGGCCGTGGCTCTGGCCCAATCAATGACCAACAGCCGTGACTCTGGCCCTATCACTAATACTGGCCCATGGCCATGACTCCGGCCCCATCACTAACAGTGACCAATGGCCGTGGCTCCAGCCCCAGCCCCAGCCCCATCACTAACAGTGACCAATGGCCATGGCTCCAGCCCCATCATTAACGGTGACCAACGGCCATGACTCCCAGCCCTATCAGTGACCAATGGCCGTGACTCCGGCCCCATCACTAACATTGGCCCATAGCCATGACTCTGGCCCCCTCACTAACAGTGACCAATTGCCGTGGCTCCTGCCCCATCACTGACAGTGACCAATGGCCGTGACTCTGGCCCCATGACTAACACTGGCCCACGATCGTGACTCTGGCCCCATCACTAACAGTGACCAATGGCCGTGACTCCCAGCCCTATCAGTGACCAATGGTCATGACTCTGGCCCCATCACTAACACTGGCCCACGGCCGTGGCTCCAGCCCCATCACTAACACTGACCAACGGCCATGGCTCCAATGCCATCACTAACAGTGACCAATGGCCGTGACTCTGGCCCCATCACTAACAGTGACCAATGGCCGTGACTCTGGCCCCATCACTAACAGTGACCAATGGCCGTGACTCTGGCCCCATCATTAACAGTGACCAATGGCCATAGCTCCAGCCCCATCACTAACACTGGCCCGTGGCCGTGACTCTGGCCCATCATTAACAGTGACCAATGGCCGTGGGTCCAGCCCCAGCCCAATCATTAACAGTGACCAATGGCCATGGCTCTGGCCCCATGACTAACACTGGCCCACGATCGTGACTCTGGCCCCATTACTAACAGTGACCAATGGCCGTCACTCCAACCCAATCACTAACTGACCAATGGCCATGGCTCCAGCCCCATCACAAACACTGGCCCACGGTCATGACTCTGGCCCCATCATTAACAGTGACCAATGGCCGTGGCTCCGGCCCCATCACTAACACTAGCCCACGGTCCTGACTCTGGCCCCATCACTAACACTAGCCCACGGTCCTGACTCTGGCCCCATCACTAACACTAGCCCACGGTCATGACTCTGGCCCCATCACCAACAGTGACCAATGGCCGTGGCTCCAACCCGATCACTAACTCTGGCCCACAGCCGTGACTCTGGCCCCATCACTAACACTAGCCCACGGTCGTGACTCTGGCCCCATCACTAACACTGGCCCACAGCCGTGACTCTGGCCCCATCACTAACACTAGCCCACAGCCTTTACCTCCTGCTCCCTGCTGGGCTCCCGGGAGCAGGGCTGCTGGCTCGGGGTGCAGCTCGGGGGTCTCTGAGCTGAGCTGGCCCTGCTGCGATTGGTGGTGGTAGGAGGCACTTCCCAGATACACGTAGTGCAGTCAGCACCTGCCTGCGCATGCTGCTGTGCCGGGCGCCGGCCCGCGGGCTCTGGTGTAACCTCTCTAACTCTCGGTTTCTGCCCTCGGAGCTGCTTTGCCAGCGCTATTTCTTGGGGGAATATTTGTGTTGGTGGGGATCTAATGATGGAGGGTAAAAAAAGCAAGGATGACTCTGGCAGCCCTGCACCAGGTACTCACTCTGCGCATGCCCTCTCTCCCCCGCGGCACCCTCTGCCTCTCCCTCGCGGCTCATCCTCTCCTCCTCACCCTCCTCTGCCTCTGTGCTGCTCCGGCACCGGGGGTGTGGTGTGGTGTGGGGTCAGGCTGYCCTGCATGCGCTCACGGTGCATGTGGTGCGCACTGTGGCATGGCCCCGAGCCAGGAGCCGGGCGTTAGCCGCGTCGGCCCTTTGGCACAGCTTGCTCCCAGTTGCCCGGAGAGGGCTGGGAGAGCTTTGAACTGAACTGCTCTCTCCTGTTGAGGCTTTCCCAGCAGGGAAGGCTCTGCTGGCACCGCCCTGGCACCGCTCCCCTCTGTTCTGCTCCTGGTGCTCCGGCCGTCTCTCTCCTTTCCCCACGGCAGGGGCTGTCTGTGCCGGTCCCCTCGCATGGGGAGCCGCGGTGGTGGTGGTGGCGTGCACGCTGCTGGCATCGTCTTCATCGCTTGGGCTCCGCTCGCTCTCTGTCCCTTCTCTCTGGAACGTGGCTTCCTGCACTGCTGTCTGGCTCCTGTTGCCTGTCTGCCTGTGCTGTCGTGTGTCCCCTGTCCTGCCACACGTCTTCTGGAAGCTGGCGTCGCCGCCACTGGCTCACGCGGCGGCCCGGGGGCCGAAGCCATTCCACGCGCATCCGCCGCCCCTCCGCTGTCCTGGCAGCGCCGCGGCTGGGCCAGCATCGACGCCACGGCGCGATCGCATCCCTTGTGATTTGTCTCTCTCTCCCCTCTCTGTCCCCTGCACCCTCTTTCCCCTCCAGAAAGCCGCCGAGAAGCTGAAGGAGGAGGAGAGGAAGCGGCTGGCGGAGGTGGAGGCGCAGCTGGAGAAGCAGCGGCAGCTGGCCGAGGCCCACGCCAAAGCCAAGGCGCAGGCGGAGGCGGAGGCGCGGGAGCTGCAGCTCCGCATGCAGGAGGAGGTCACCCGGCGGGAGGTGGTGGCCGTAGACGCCGAGCAGCAGAARCAGAACATCCAGCAGGAGCTGATGCAGCTGCGGCAGAACTCGGACCACCAGATCATGTCCAAAGAGAAGCTGATCGAGGAGGCCGAGTACAACCGCAAGAAGGTGGAGGAGGAGATCCGCCTCATCCGCCTGCAGCTGGAGAGCACCGAGAAGCAGCGGGAGGGYGCGGAGACGGAGCTGCAGGAGCTGCGGGCCCGCGCCGAGGAGGCCGAGCGGCAGAAGAAGCAAGCGCAAGAGGAGGCCGAGCGCCTGCGCCGGCAGGTGAAGGAGGAGAGCCAGAAGAAGCGGGAGGCGGAGGAGGAGCTGAAGCGCAAGGTGCAGGCCGAGCGCGAAGCGGCGCGCGAGAAGCAGAAGGCGGTGGCGGACCTGGAGCAGCTGCGGCTGCAGGCGGAGGAGGCCGAGCGGCGCATGCGGCAGGCGGAGGCCGAGAAGGAGCGGCAGATCCAGGTGGCCCAGGAGGTGGCCCAGCGCAGCGCCGAGACCGAGCTGCAGAGCAAGCGGCTCTCCTTCGCCGAGAAGACGGCGCAGCTGGAGCTGTCGCTGCAGCAGGAGCACGACGTGGTGGCCCAGCTGCAGGAGGAGGCCGAGCGGCTGAAGAGGCAGCAGCTGGAGGCCGAGCGCTTGCGGGAGGAGGCCGAGAAGGAGCTGGAGCGCTGGCGGCAGAAAGCCAACGAGGCGCTGCGCCTGCGGCTGCAGGCGGAGGAGGTGGCCCACAAGAAGTCGCTGGCGCAGGAGGAGGCCGAGAAGCAGAAGGAGGATGCGGAGCGCGAGGCCCGCAAGCGCGCCAAGGCGGAGGAGGCGGCCCTGCGGCTGAAGGACCTGGCGGAGGAAGAGCTGGAAAAGCAGCGGGAGCTGGCGGAGGGCACGGCCCAACAGAAGCTGGCGGCGGAGCAGGAGCTGATCCGGCTGAAGGCGGAGATGGACAACGGCGAGCAGCAGCGCCTGCTCCTGGAGGAAGAGCTGGCRCGGCTGAAGGGGGAGGTAAACGAGGCCATCCAGAGGAGGAAAGAGCTGGAAGAGGAGCTGGCCAAGCTGCGGGCAGAGATGGAGGTCCTGCTGGAGAGCAAGGCCAAGACGGAGGAGGAGTCGCGCTCCACCAGCAAGAAGTCCAAGAAGCGGCTGGAGGCGGAGGCCAACAAGCTGCGGGAGCTGGCCGAGGAGGCCGCCCGCCTGCGTGCCCTCTCCGAGGAGGCCAAGCGGCAGCGGCAGCTGGCAGAGGACGAGGCCAGCCAGCAGCGGGCCGAGGCCGAGCGCATCCTGAAGGAGAAGCTGGCGGCCATCAACGAGGCCTCGCGGCTGAAGGCGGAGGCGGAGATCATGCTGAAGGAGAAGGAGGCAGAAAACGAGAGGCTGCGGCGGCTGGCGGAGGACGAGGCCTACCAGCGCAAGCTGCTGGAGGAGCAGGCRGCCCAGCACAAGCAGGACATCGAGGAGAAGATCGCCCTGCTGAAGCGCTCCTCSGAGAGCGAGCTGGAGCGGCAGAAGGGGCTGGTGGAGGACACGCTGCGGCAGCGGCGGCAGGTGGAGGAGGARATCCGTTCCCTCAAGGCCAGCTTCGAGAAGGCCTCGGCCGGCAAGAGCGAGCTGGAGCGGGAGCTGAACCGCATCCGCGGGGAGGCGGAGGAGGTGCAGCGCAGCCGGGAGCAGGCGGAGCGGGAGGCYGAGCGGCAGCGGGCGCTGGTGCTGGAGGAGGAGGGCCGGCGGCGCGAGGCCGAGGAGAAGGTGCAGGCCATCCTGGCGGCCGAGGAGGAGGCCGGGCGGCAGCGGCGGCTGGCCCTGGAGGAGGTGGAGCGGCTTCGGGCCATGGTGGAGGAGGCGCGGCGGCAGAAGGAGCTGGCGGAGAAGGAGTCCGAGCGGCAGATCCAGCTGGCGCGGGAGGCGGCGCAGAAGCGGATCGAGGCGGAGGAGAAGGCGCACCTCGCCGCCGTGCAGCAGAAGGAGCAGGAGCTGCTGCAGACCCGCCAGCAGGAGCAGAGCCTCCTGGACCGGCTCCGCGAAGAGGCCGAGCGGGCCCGGCGGGCGGCCGAGGAGGCCGAGTTCGCCCGTGGCAAGGCGGAGCAGGACGCCAGCCTGTCCCGGCAGCGCGTGGAGGAGGCCGAGCGGCTGAAGCAGCAGGCGGAGGAGGAGGCGCAGGCCAAGGCTCAGGCGCAGGCGGACGCGGAGAAGCTGCGGAAGGAGGCCGAGCTGGAGGCGGCGAAGCGGGCGCAGGCCGAGCAGGCGGCCCTGCGGCAGAAGCAGCTGGCCGACGCCGAGATGAAGAAGCACAAGAAGTTCGCCGAGCAGACGCTGCGGCAGAAGGAGCAGGTGGAGAAGGAGCTGACCAAGGTGAAGCTGCAGCTGGACGAGACGGACCACCAGAAGGGCATCCTGGACGAGGAGCTGCAGCGGCTGAAGGAGGAGGTGACGGACGCCGTCCGGCAGAAGGCCCAGGTGGAGGAGGAGCTCTTCAAGGTCCGGGTGCAGATGGAGGAGCTGGCCAAGCTCAAGAGCCGCATCGAGGAGGAGAACAAGGCGCTGATCCTCAAGGACAAGGACAACACGCAGAAATTCCTGGCGGAGGAGGCGGAGAAGATGAAGCAGGTGGCGGAGGAGGTGGCCCGGCTGAGCGTGGAGGCGCAGGAGGCCGCCCGCATGCGGCAGCTGGCCGAGGACGACCTGGCGCAGCAGCGGGCGCTGGCGGAGAAGATGCTGAAGGAGAAGATGCAGGCGGTGCAGGAGGCCACGCGGCTGCGGGCCGAGGCCGAGGTGCTGCAGAAGCAGAAGGATCTGGCGCAGGAGCACGCCAAGAAGCTGCAGGAGGACAAGGAGCAGATGCAGCAGCGCCTGGCCGAGGAGACCGAGGGCTTCCAGAAGACGCTGGAGGCCGAGCGCCGCAGGCAGCTGGACATCACGGCGGAGGCGGAGCGCCTCAAGCTGCAAGTGGCGGAGATGAGCAATGCCCAGGCCAAGGCCGAGGAGGAAGCCAAGCGGTTCAAGAAGCAGGCCGAGGAGATCAGCGAGAGGCTGCACGAGACSGAGCTGGCCACGCAGGAGAAGATGGCGATGGTGCAAACCCTGGAGATCCAGCGGCACCAGAGCGACGAGGACGCGGAAAAGCTGCGGAAGGCCATCGCCGAGCTGGAGAAGGAGAAGGAGAAGCTGAAGCAGGAGGCGGCGCTGCTGCAGCAGAAGGCAGAGGAGGTACTGGGTCCCCCTTAGCGGTGGTGGTACACGGGGTGGCCGTCCCTCTGTCCGGCCGGCCCACGCCATCCCCGGACAGGYCCCCAAGGACCGTTACTGGGGATGGCGGGGCAGGACTCCCCATGCAGGTCAGGGATGTGGAGCAAACCCCTCAGGCAGCGTCGGAGAGGGACCCCAACCGCCTCCCCTCCTTCCACGGAGGGGGGATCCCCACCACCCTCTTCCGCCCCGTGTTTCCTCTTTGTGCCCCGTTCCCAGCCTTCGTGCCGGGCGTTGCCTCGTGTCCTGCCCCTGCTCACCCTGCCCCGTGTTGTGTGTGGCTCCCTAACCCCGGCTCTGCTCCTTAACTCAAACCCAATGTGTTTGGGAGTGCGTGGGTGACTCTGTGGCTCCGTGACAGCCCTGCTGCCCATTCCCCCTGCCTCAGCCCACCCCCAGTCCCCCGCTGCCCTGCTGGCTKTCTGACCGCACTGTCCTCTCTCCCACCCCAGATGCAGGTGGCCCAGCAGGCTCAGCTCCGTCAGGAGACGCAGCTTCTTCAGCAGAGCTTCCTGACAGAGAAGGATGCCCTGCTGCAGAAGGAGAAGCTCATCGAGGAGGAGAAATCGAAGCTGGAGAAGCTCTTTAAAGAYGAGGTGAACAAAGCCCAGAACCTGAAGGCAGAGCAGGAGCGGCAGCAGCAGGAGATGGAGCAGGAGAAGCAGCAGTTGAAAGCCATGTTAGACGAAGCCAAAAAGCACCAGAAAGAAGCTGAGGAAAACGTGCGGCACAAGCAGGAGGAGCTGCAGCAGCTGGAGAGGCAGCGACAGCAGCAGGAGAAACTTCTGGAAGAAGAGAACATGAAGCTGAGGGAGAGGCTGGAGCAGATGCAGGAGGAGTACAAGACCGCCCTGGCCCAGAGACGTGAGATCATGATCCAGACGGACGACCTGCCCGGGGAGGCCTCGGTTACCACGACGCAGCTGCTGGACGTCAAGGCTGTCCCCAATGGCCGGGACGCAGTGGACGGCTTAGCCCAGAACGGAGAGCCCGAGTTCACCTTCGACGGCATCCGGCAGAAGGTGTCGGCGGAGAAGCTGGCTGACGCCGGCATTCTGAGCAGGGAGAGCTTGGACAAGTTGGCGAAGGGTGTGGTGAGCGTGGGTGAGCTCTCTCAGAGGGAGGACATCAAGAAATACCTGCAGGGCAAGAGCAGCATCGCCGGGYTGCTGATCAAACCCTCCAACCAGAAGATGAGCATCTACGAAGCCATGAAGAAGAAGCTGCTCAGCCCAGGCACGGCGCTGGTGCTSCTGGAGGCACAGGCCGCCTCCGGCTTCATCATCGACCCCGTGCGGAACGCGAGGCTCTCGGTGAACGAGGCGGTGCGAGAGGGGGTGATCGGGCCCGAGCTGCACAACAAGATGCTGTCGGCCGAGCGCGCTGTCACCGGCTACAAGGACCCCTACACGGGCGACAAGATCTCGCTGTTCCAGGCCATGCAGAAGGAGCTGATCGTCAGGGATCACGGCATCCGCCTGCTCGAGGCCCAGATCGCCACCGGCGGCATCATCGACCCCGTCAACAGCCACCGCCTGCCTGTGGAAGCAGCCTACGAGCGCGGCTACTTYGATGAGGAGATGAATCAGGTCCTGTCCGACCCCACCGACGACACCAAGGGCTTCTTCGACCCCAACACTCAGGAGAACCTGACCTACCTGCAGCTGATGGAGCGGTGCGTGACTGACCCCGAGACGGGGCTGTGCCTCCTGCCGCTCACTGACCAAGCGGCCAAAGCTCGAGAGCTGGTCTACACCGACAARGAAGCCAAGGATGTCTTCAAGAAGGCCACAGTGACGGCTCCGTTCGGCAAATTCCAAGGGAAGACGATGACCATCTGGGAACTCATCAACTCGGAATACTTCACCGAGGACCAAAGGCGGGATTTGATCCAGCAGTACCGCACCGGCAAGATCACGGTGGAGAAGATCATCAAGATCGTCATCACGGTTGTGGAGGAAAGCGAGAGAAAGAGCCAGATGTGCTTCGAGGGTCTGCGGGGCCCCGTGCCCGCTGCCGAGCTGCTGGAGAGCAAGATCATCAACAAGGACCTCTACAACCAGCTGCACCAGGGCAAGAAGTCCGTGAAGGACGTGGCGGAGATGGAGTCCGTGCGGCAGTACCTGAAGGGCACGGACGCCATYGCCGGCGTCCTGGTGGAGTCGACGGGCCAGAAGTTCACCTTCTACGAGGCCCTGAAGAGGAACCTGCTGAATCCAGAGGTTGCCCTGTCCCTGCTGGAGGCGCAAGCTGCCACCGGCTACATCATCGAGCCGGTGGGCAACAAGCTCTTCTCTGTGGATGAGGCGGTGAAGGCCGAGGTGGTGGGGCCGGAGTTCCACGAGAAGCTGCTGTCGGCGGAGAAGGCGGTGACCGGCTACAAGGACCCCTACACAGGTCAGACGGTTTCCCTCTACCAAGCGCTCCAGAAGGGCCTCATCCCCAGTGACACCGGGCTGCGGCTGCTGGACGTCCAGCTCGCCACCGGCGGCATCATCGACCCCGTCAACAGCCACCGTCTCCCGCTCGAGGTCGCCTACAAGCGCGGCTACCTGGACCCGGAGATAAACAAGGCTCTGGCCGAGCTCCGAGACGACTCCAAGGCTTTCTACTGTCCCAACACCCAGCAGCACCTCAGCTACGCCCAGCTGCAGAAGAGCTGCCACCGTGACAAGCAGACCGGCCTGTGCCTGCTGCCCCTGTCCGACGAGGCCATCCAGTCACAGCAGGAGGAGGTCTACACCGACAGCCAGGCCAAAGAGTGTTTCGACAAAACMACCATCGAGGTCCCAGTGGGCAGCATGAAGGGCCGGACGATGACCATCTGGGAGCTGATCCACTCCGAATACTTCACAGAGGAGCACAGGCGGGAGCTGCTGCGACAGTACAAGACGGGCAAAGTGACGATCGAGAAGATCATCAAGATCGTGATCACCATCATCGAGGAGGCGGAGACCAAAAAGCAGGAGAAGCTGACCTTCAGTGGTCTGCGGGCACCGGTGCCGGCCAGCGAGCTGCTGGAGTCCTGTATCATCAGTAAAGCCCAATATGAGCAGCTGAAGCAAGGCAAGAAATCGGTGAAGGACCTCTCCGAGACAGACGCGGTCAGGAGGTTCCTGCACGGCAGTGACTGCATCGCCGGCGTTTACGTGGAGGCCACCAAGGAGAAGCTGAACATCTACGAGGCCATGAAGAGGAACCTGCTGAGGCCCAGCACTGCCGTGGTCCTCCTGGAAGCCCAGGCAGCCACCGGGTTCTTGATCGACCCCGTGAAGAACCGTAAGCTGTACGTCAACGAGGCGGTGAAGGCTGGCGTGGTCGGGCCCGAGCTGCACGAGAAGCTGCTGTCGGCCGAGAAAGCCGTCACGGGGTACAAGGATCCCTACTCGGGGGATACCATCTCCCTCTTCCARGCCATGAAGAAAGGGCTCATTGTCAAGGAGCACGGCATCCGCCTGCTCGAGGCACAGGTCGCCACCGGCGGCATCATCGACCCCGTGCACAGCCACCGCTTGCCCGTGGAGGTGGCCTACAAACGCGGCTACTTCGACCAAGAGATGAACCAGACCCTCTCGGACCCCAGCGACGACACCAAGGGCTTCTTCGACCCCAACACTCAGGARAACCTCACCTACGTGCAGCTGAAGGAGAGGTGCATCGAGGATCCCGAGACGGGGCTGTACCTTCTGCCTCTGCGGGAGCCCGAGAAGCCCAAAGTGGTGGARACCACCCACATGTACACCGAAGCGGAGACGCGGAAGGTGTTCGAGGAGACGCAGGTGGACATCCCCGTGGGCAGCCGGGCTGGCTCCTCCATGTCCCTGTGGGAGATCATGCACTCGGACCTGCTGCCCGAGGAGCAGCGCAAACATCTCATGGAGGAGTTCCAGTCGGGCCGCGTGTCCAAGGAGCGCATGATCATCATTATCATCGAGATCATCGAGAAGACCGAGATCATCCGGCAGCAGAATCTCACATCCTACGACTACGTCCGGCGCCGCATCACGGCCGAGGACCTCTACGAGGCCAAGATTATCTCCCAGGACATCTACAACCTGCTGAAGCAGGGCTCCAAAACCTTCCGGGAGCTCCTGGAGGTGGAGATGGTCTGGAAGTACCTTTACGGCTCGGGCTGCGTGGCCGGCATCTAYGTCCCCTCGTCCAAGCAGACGCTCAGCGTGTACCAGGCGCTGAAGAAGGGGCTGATCAACGCCGAGGTGGCCCGCTCCCTCCTGGAGGCCCAGGCAGCCACCGGCTTCATGATCGACCCCACCAAGAATGAAATGCTGACCGTTGACGAGGCGGTCAGGAAGGGCGTGGTGGGGCCAGAGATCCACGACCGGCTCCTGTCYGCGGAGAGGGCCGTGACCGGCTACAGAGACCCGTACAGCGAGCAGAAGATTTCCCTCTTCCAGGCCATGAAGAAGGATCTCATCCCCAGCGAAGAGGCCCTCAAGCTCCTGGACGCCCAGATCGCCACCGGTGGCATCATTGACCCTCACCTGGGTTTCCACCTGCCCCTGGAGGTGGCCTACCAGCGGGGCTTCATCAACAAGGAGACGTACGACATGCTGTCGGAGCCCAGCGAGGTGCGCAGCTACGTGGACCCCTCCACGGATGAGAAGCTCAGCTACACKCAGCTGCTGAAACGGTGCCGGAAAGATGAGAATTCCCGGCTCCTCCTGCTCCCGCTCTGCGACACGCGGAAGCTCACCTTCCGGGGGCTGCGGAAGCAGATCACCGTGGAGGAGCTGGTCCGCTCGCAGGTGATGGATGAGGCCACGGCCCAGCGCCTCCAGGAGGGTCTCACCTCTGTCGAGGAGGTTTCTAAGAACCTAAAGAAGTTCCTGGAGGGCACCAGCTGCATCGCCGGCGTCTTTGTGGACTCCACCAAGGAGCGTCTCTCTGTCTACCAAGCCATGAAGAAAGGGATCATCCGGCCCGGCACCGCCTTCGAGCTCCTGGAGGCGCAGGCGGCCACGGGCTACGTCATCGACCCCATCAAGGGCCTCAAGCTGACGGTGGAGGARGCCGTGCGGATGGGCATTGTGGGCCCCGAGTTCAAGGACAAGCTGCTCTCCGCCGAGAGGGCCGTCACCGGCTACCGGGACCCCTACACCGGGAAGCTCATCTCCCTCTTCCAGGCCATGAAGAAGGGTCTGATCCTGAAGGACCACGGGATCCGCTTGCTGGAGGCTCAGATCGCYACGGGAGGCATCATCGACCCCGAGGAGAGCCACCGGCTGCCCGTGGAGGTGGCCTACAAGAGGGGCCTCTTCGACGAGGAGATGAACGARATCCTGCTGGACCCCAGCGACGACACCAAGGGCTTCTTTGACCCCAACACGGAGGAGAACCTCACTTACCTGCAGCTGATGGAGCGGTGCATCACAGACCCAGAGACTGGCCTCTGCCTCCTGCCTCTGAAGGAGAAGAAGCGGGAGAGGAAGACCTCGTCCAAGTCCTCCGTCCGCAAGCGCCGGGTGGTGATCGTTGACCCCGAGACYGGCAAGGAGATGTCGGTGTACGAAGCCTATCGCAAGGGCCTCATTGACCACCAGACCTACCTGGAGCTGTCGGAGCAGGAGTGCGAGTGGGAGGAGATCACCACCTCCTCCTCCGACGGCGTGGTGAAGTCGATGATCATTGACAGGCGCTCGGGACGCCAGTACGACATCGATGATGCCATCAGCAAGGGCCTGATCGACCAATCAGCCCTGGACCAGTACCGCTCGGGCACCCTCTCCATCACCGAGTTTGCCGACATGCTCTCCGGCAACATGGGTGGCTTCCGGTCGCGGTCGTCCTCGGTGGGATCCTCCTCCTCCTACACCGTCAGCCCAGCCCTGTCGCGGACCCAGATCTCCATGTGGACTGACCCGACCGAGGAGACCGGGCCAGTGGCCGGCATCTTGGACACGGACACTCTGGAGAAGGTGTCCATCACGGAGGCCATGCGCCGCAACCTGGTGGACAACATCACGGGGCAGCGGCTGYTGGAAGCCCAGGCCTGCACCGGGGGCATCATTGACCCCAACACCGGTGACAAGTGCACCGTCGCCGAGGCGGTCAACAAGGGCCTGGTTGACAAGATCATGGTGGACCGCATCAATCTGGCGCAGAAGGCCTTCTACGGCTTCGAGGACCCGCGGACCAAGACCAAGATGTCGGCGGCGCAGGCTCTGAAGAAGGGCTGGCTGTACTACGAGGCCGGGCAGCGGTTCCTGGAGGTGCAGTACCTGACGGGGGGTCTGATCGAGCCGGAAGCCCCGGGCCGCGTGTCCCTGGATGAAGCGCTGCAGAAGGGCACCATCGACGCGCGGACCGCCCAGAAGCTGCGGGACGTCAACACCTATTCCAAGTACCTCACCTGCCCCAAGACCAAGCTCAAGATCTCCTACAAGGACGCCATGGACCGGAGCATGATCGAGGACGGGACCGGCTTGCGGCTGCTGGAGGCTTCCTCCCAGTCCAGCAAGGGCTACTACAGCCCCTACAACATCAGCAGCGCCGGCTCCACCTCCGGATCCCGCTCGGGCTCTCGCACYGGCTCCCGCTCAGGCTCCCGGCGCGGCAGTTTCGACGCCACCGGCTCCGGCTTCTCCATGACCTTCTCTTCCTCCTCCTACTCCTCCTCGAGTTTCGGGCGCAGATACGCGGGGGATACCCAGGGCGCCACGGAGGTGGCCGCCTTTGCCCTCGCCATGGCCGCATCCGGGTGGGAGGCGAGCGGGGAGCGCCCCGTGGCTCGTGGGCCCCYGATCTACGTGGCCTGAGAGCTGCCAGCACCCCGAGGCGCCGCCTCACCCGCTCCGCATGTGGCAACGCTGCTGGCTAATCACTAGTATTTTTTTTTTTTTTTTAATTTTGAACCTCCACTCTTCTCCCAAAGCAGTGCCTCAAGTTTAACCAAAAAAAAAAAGACGAGACTAATAAATTAATATATGCGAATGTGCTGACAGTGTTTGTATATTAAGAGACGAGAGAAAAAAAAACACACACTACCCTCCCCGCCCCGCGCCCCAGGAGCCGGACACCGTTCCCGCTCCTGGCCGCGACAATCCCGCCGCCGCTCGCGCACGGCGCGGTCGAGCCGGACACCAGGAAAACAGTTCCCTGTTTGGATCTAACCACTTCTTAGCACTCTTTTTGTAATTAACCTGCCGGCTTCAACCCCCGCACCCTAAAGGAGGAGACGATCTTGGCCCCGTGGTGCAGCCGGTGTGCCGGAGGAGGACATCGCGGGCTCCTCGGCACCGGACACGCCTGCTGCCCGGACCCCTTCCACGCACCCCGAGCGCGGCGAGGAGGGGGCTCTGCCCCCCGTTCCCCGAGCTGCCCCATCTCCCTGCCTCGGCCTCCCGGCACGTCCCCATTGCCACTCCGTGGAGCCGGTGCCCCGACCGTAAGTGCCGCGCTGGCGCTGCCCGGTGCTTCCGCGCCACGCGGGGGGAACCTGCCTCCGCTCCGCCGCTTCGCCCGCCGAGGGGCTTCGCTGCGCGCCTGCCTCCGCCAGCCCACCCGCTCACCTGTCCTCTGGGACGCGCCCGCCGCGCTCGGCCGGTCTGTCTGTCTGTCTCTCCGTGTATCTGGGAAGTGCCTCTGCTCGAGGGTGGTTTCCTCACGCTCACGGTGGCTCCGTGACCCATCGGCGGGTGTCTGCCAGAGCCCGCGCCCCAGCCTGCTTCCAGAGCCCCCCTGGCCGTGCCGTGGGGGCTTTCCTGACCCTCACGAGGGGTATGGGGGCCACGGGACCCCTGGAGCACAGGGTGGGCCATGGGATGCTGTAGCAGCCTGGCACACACACTCTTGTTAGAAATAGGCAGATTTCTGTAAAAAATCCGGTCTCCTTTTCCTTCTTCGCGGTAATTCCGTCCCCCTGGCTCTCCTCCCCGTGCCGGCGCTAACGCGCTCTCTCTCTGGCAGACGTCTTTTTCCAGTCCCAACAAAGACGTCCCGGTGCCGCTGGGCGAGCTCCTGAGCTGGGTCTCCGACATCAGCAGGTCGTGGATGGGCTCAAGGGGAGCCCTGGAGGCGGCAGCCGCTCGGCCGTGCTCACCGGCACAGGTAACGCCGACCTCTCCCCCGTCTGCCGTGCCGCGGCACTGACGGTGCCTTCATTCCATGGGTTGTTCTCCCTGTCTCATCCCATCTTTTCTGTTCGCTTTGTTGTAGTGTGGCTGGATGTCCATACCACCTCCCCTCATCGCTGCCATGGAGCCCGTCCCCCGCCCTGAGGCCGGTGGGACCGCACCTGAGGACACACGGGGACGTTCTCCCTCATCCTTTGCACTTGCCAGAGTCCCCAGCCAGAGATTGGGCCCACGGTGGCCAAGCGGTCAATGGCCCAAGGAGCGCCCACGGGGTCACCCGTCCCCCGCTTGCCCCACAGTCTCCCTCCTCCCCGGGAGCGGCCTCTGGGTGTGGCGTTGGGCTCGCTGCGGATCTCCAAAACATCTCCTCCTCCTCCTCCTCCTTCCCACCCACTCTCATCTGCCACCTGTAAATCCAGTCATGTTACCCTCCGCCTCCGGTGTCGTTATTGCTCTCATCGCCCCGTTCGGCTTTGCATGAGGTGCCACT
>NW_026624895.1:0-884 GCF_030028575.1 Malurus melanocephalus | reverse complement strand
TGAGGCTGAAGGGCTTGGGGCATTCAGAACGTGATGGCCACCACTGGTAGGCAAATCCTTGGCAAACCTGGAGCTATCAGGGTAGCCACTGTCACGGGTGGCTCAAGGGGTCTGTCCACCTCAGTCAGATGGGCTACTGCTCTCCCTGGGCTGSCATTCCCCGAGCAGAAGGGTCATTCTGCACCATCACCAGAGCTGCCAGGACCTTTCAGGACCCCCTGAAACCTCCACTGGGGCTGGCGGGGTCTCCGCTGTGCCGGGACCAGCCAAGCGTGTGTCGTGGTTTGAATGAATTTAATGGCAGCAAAACACTCCTAGGACAGCGTTTCAGGAGCCCCGGGTGGGGAGGCCAGGCCGGCCGGGACAGATGGCGGTGGCTGGCTWGGACGTTAATTGCATTGTCCCATCAGCAATTAACCGCAGCATCCGTCTGTCCCCGGCGCGAGTGGGATGTGGCCGTTAGGCACAGCAGGGCTGGGGGGATTCAGGGGGGTYGCAGGCTGCTGTAACCATTTTGGGGGGCTCAGGAGAGGTCACAGGGCAGCAGGACACTCCCCCAGGTGACAAAAGCTGCTGGGGGCCCTGTCCCACACCTCGCTGGCCCTACAGGTATTTCCTTGTGTCCTCCAGACATTCCCTGCTCCCCCAGATATTCCTTCACCCCAATTTCCTGGGGGAAGGGTCAGTCACCTCTCCCAAAGCTCCAGAGACCACCAAGAGCCCCCTGACCCGGGGCTAAAACTTCCATGCCCCATGGAAGCTGCTCACAACTCCAAACTCTGGTGGGGTCCAGCTCTGTTTCTTGGGGAGGGACCCAGCTGCTCCCATGGGACTCAAATCCATGTGCCAGAAGGGACCCCACTGCCCACACCCCTTCAATCCTG
>NW_026624894.1:19376-22778 GCF_030028575.1 Malurus melanocephalus | reverse complement strand
TTTTTTTTGGTTTTCAAACTGGGATTTCCCTGAAAAAAAAAGGAAAATCATCAAATGCGGGATTTTTTTTTGGTTCCGAATTGGGTTTTCCCTGGGAAAGAAAGGAAAATCATCAAATCCTTTCTTTTTTCTGGGATTTCCCTGGAAAAAAAAGGAAAATCATCAAATCCTTTTTTTTCTGGATTTTCCCTGGAAAAGAAAGGAAAATCATCAAATCAGGGATTTTTTATGGATTTCCAAACTGGGTTTTCCCTGGAAAAAAAGGAATTATTTCTGGCATGAACCCCCTTTTTTGGGGTCATTTCCAGGATGAAGCCCCTTTTTGGGGGGGTTATTTCTGGGAAGGATCACCCCTTTTATTTGGGATCCCACTTTTTTGGAATTATTTCTGACAAGAACCTCCTTCTTTTGGGATTATTTCTGGGAAGAACCCCCATTTTTGGGGTCATTTTTGGGAAGAACCCCTTTTTTGGGATTATTTCTGGCAAGAACCCTTTTTTTTGGGGATTATTTCTGTCACAAACCCCCCTTTTTTTGGGATGATTTCCGGGAAAAACCTCCTTCTTTTGGGATTATTTCTGACAAGAACTGCCTTTTTTGGGGGGTTATTTCTGGGAAGAATCACCCCTTTTCCTTTATTTGGGATCCCGCTTTTTTGGGGTCATTTCTGGCAAAAACCCCCTTTTTTTGGGATGATTTCCAGGAAGAACCCCTTTTCCTTTATTTAGGATCCCATTTTTTTGGGGGGATTATTTCTGTCACAAACCCATTTTTTGGGATTATTTCTGTCACAAACCCCATTTTTTTGGGATGATTTCCAGGAAGAACCCCTTTTCCTTTATTTAGGATCCCATTTTTTTTTTTTTGGGATTTGCCCCAAAAATCCCGGGGTCACTCACCGGCTCTCCTTTGTCACCTTTGATGCCGCTCCTGCCACGGGGACCCTGTGGAAAAATGGGAAAATCTCACCCCTTTTTATGGGATTTTTGGGAAATTTGGGAACCAGAAATTTTTGGGAAGTTTCAAAAATAATTACGGAAAAATGGAATTTTTATCCCAAAAATTCAATCCGAGCTCGGGTACTCACCCTGATCCCGGGATCGCCTCGCTCGCCCTAAAAAAAAAAAAGGATGAGAATTCCCGTGGGATGGGATTTTGGGGAATTCTGCGGCCAAGATTTTTATGGGATCGGGTGTTTTATGGGATATGGGTTGTTGTGGGGTAAGAAATTTATGGGGTAAGGATTGTTAATGGGATCAGAAGTTTTATGGGGTAAGGATTGTTATGGGGTAAGGATTGTTATGGGGTAAGTTTTATGGGATCAGGAGTTTTATGGGATATGGGTTATTGTGGGATAAGAAGTTTATGGGATAAGGATTGTTTATGGGATAAAAAGTTTTATGGGATCGGAAGTTTTATGGGATAAGGATTGTTATAGGGTAAGAAGTTTTTTGGGATAAGGATTTTTATGGGATGAGAAGTTTTATGGGGTAAAGATTGTTATGGGAAAAGTTTTATGGGATAGGAAGTTTTATGGGACAAGGATTGTTATGGGATAAGGATTGTTTATAGGATAAGGATTGCTATGGGATAAAGATTATAGGATAAGAATTTTTTGGGGATAAGGATTTTTATGGGATAAGGATTTTTATGGGATAAGAAGTTTTATGGGATAAGGATTGTTTGGGATAAGAATTGTTATAGGATAAGGAGTTTTATGGGATAAAAAGTCTCATGGAATAAGAATTGTTATGGGATAAGGATTTTTTATGGAATAAAAAGTCTCATGGGATAAGAAGTTTCATGGGATATGGATTGTTCTAAGGAGTTTTATGGGATAAGGATTGTTTATGGGATAAGAAGTTTTATGGGATAAGAATTGTTTATGGGATAAAGATTCATCCCAGCAAAAATTCCCAACCCCAGAGCGCCAAATCCCACTCCGGAGGGAAAGCAGAGCTTTGGGAGAAGCCCCAAATCTCCTCCACCCCAAATATTCCATTCGGGATCCCCCTTCCCGCGGCAAATCCTGAAATTTTCCCGGGAACGCACCTTGATGGCGATTCCTGGAGATCCCGGAGATCCCGGAATTCCGGGAACCCCCGGCTGACCCTTCGGACCCTACGGACGGGAAAACGGGACAGGGAGGGATTTGGGATTTGACAATTCCGGGGGAGGGGAACGATCCCAAAAAAACGGGGTTGGGAACTCACAGGAAAACGGGACAGGGAGGGATTTGGGATTTGGGATTTGGCAATTCTGGGGGAGGGGAACGATCCCAAAAAAACGGGGTCGGGAACTCACAGGAAAACGGGACAGGGAGGGATTTGGGATTTGGGAATTCCGGGGGAGGGGAACGATCCCAAAAAAAATGGGGTCGGGAACTAACAGGGAAACGAGACAGGAAGGGATTTGGGATTTGGGATTTGGGAATTCCGGAGGACGGGAACGATCCCATAAAAAACGGGGTCGGGAACTCACAGGAAAACGGGACAGGGAGGGATTTGGGATTTGGGAATCCTGGAGGAGGGGAATGATCCCATAAAAATGGGGTCGGGAACTCACAGAAAAATGGGACAGGGAGGGATTTGGGATTTGGGATTTGGGAACCCCGGGGGAGGGGAACGATCCCATAAAAAACGGGGTCGGGAACTCACAGCGGGGCCGGGAATGAGCTCCGGAAAACCCGGGACACGGCCCGGCTCGCCCTGCGGGGAAAAATGGGGAAATGTTGGGAAATTTGGGAAAAAACGGGAAATTTGGGATTTAGGGGAATTTCATCATCCCAAAACATCCACCACTGTGACCTGAGCTTTGGTTCCTGAGGGAATAAATTCATCCCAGAGGGAAAAAAAGGGAGGAAATGTTGGGAAATCTGGGAAAATATGGGAAATTTGGGATTTAGGGGAATTCCATCATCCCAAAGCACCCAAACCCAAATCCTCATGGCCATGACCTGATATGGAAATAATTTGGGGGCCAGAAAAACGAAATTCTGGAAAGAAACTCCTACAGCTGATACTGAAATATTTTGGGGTCACTGAAGAAAAAATTCCAGAAGGAAACCCTACCCCAGCTGATACCAAAATCCCTAAAGAGAAAATTCCAGAAGAAAATTCCCCCAACTGATATCGAAATATTTTGGGGTCCAGAATGACAAATTTCCAGAAGAAAATTCCCCCAACTGATATTGAAATTATTTGGGGTTCCTAAAGACAAAATTACAGAAGGAAACTCCCACAACTGATATTGAAATATTTTGGGGTCCAGAATGACAAAATTCCAGAATAAAACTTCCCCAGCTGATATTGAAATATTTTGGGGTACTTAACGAGAAAATTCCAGAAGGAAACTCCCACAATTGATATCGAAATATTTTGGAAACCCTAAAGACAAAATTCC
>NW_026624894.1:15946-17570 GCF_030028575.1 Malurus melanocephalus | reverse complement strand
TGGGATTTAAAGGATTTGAAGGATTTCAGGATGAGTTTTAAGATCCCTTCCGCCCCGAACCATCCCGGGATTCCCAAACACTCACCATGACCCCTTTGCTGCCGGGGAGCCCCTGCAAAACAGGACAGAAGGTTTGGGTCACCCCAAAGGTAATGCCCATTAAACCCTTTGGAACGGCCTGTTAAACATTTTGGGGTTGCCCGTTAAACCCTTTGGGAACGCCCCTTTAACCCTTTGGGGTCGCCGGTTAAACCCTTTGGGGTCACCCATTAATAATTTCGGGAACGCTTTTGGATCTCCCGTTAGACCCTTTGGGAACTCCTGTTAAACCCTTTGGGGTCACCCATTAAACCCTTTGGGAAATCCCGTTAAACCCTTTGGGAACTCCCATTAAACATTTTGGGGGACGTCCATAAAACCCTTTGGGAATGCCCTTTAATGGGTCACCCCATTTAACATTTTGCGAACATCCCTGAAACCCTTTGGGAACGCCCGTTAAACCCTTTGGGGTTGCCCATTAAACCCTTTGGGGTCGCCCGTTAAACCTTTTGGGAATGCCCTTAAACCCTTTGGGGTCGCCCGTTTGGGAACGCCCATTAAACCCTTTAGGAAGGCCCCATTAAACGTTTTGGGGTCACCCGTTAAACTCTTTGGGAAATCCCATGAAACCCTTTGGGATCACACGTTAAACCCTTTGGGGTTGCCCTTTAAACCCTTTGGGAACTCCTGTTAAACATTTTGGGGTCGCTCTTTGAACATTTTGGGGTCGCCCATTAAACATTTTGGGATCTCCCATTAAACCTTTTGGGATCACCCATTAAACCCTTTAGGAATGCCCCATTAAACATTTTGGGGTCTCCCATTAAACCATTTTGGGGTCACCCATTAAACATTTTGGGATCTCCCGTTAAATACCGCGATTCCAGCGGGACCGGGAGCTCCCGGCCGGCCCGGCACCCCGGGAACACCGTCCTTCCCCGGGAGACCCTAAAAAAATATGGGAAAAACCAGTGTGGGATGAYACTGAAATGTTTTGGGGTCTGGAATGACAAAATTCTGGAAGGAAACTCCTAAAGCTGATACTGAAATATTTTGGGGTCCATAAACACAAAATTCCTGAAGGAAACTCCCACGGTTGGTATTGAAATATTTTGGGGTCCAGAAACACAAAATTTCAGAAGAAAATTCCCCCACAGCGGATATTGAAATATTTTGGGGTCCAGAAAGAGAAAATTAAAGAAGGAAACTCCGCAAAGGAGGAAAACAYAATGGGACAAMKGAAAYTCCTGGAAATTCATGGAGAATAAAATGGAAAAAATGGGACAAATGAAACTGCTGGAAATTTGTGGAGAATGAAATGGAAACAGAAACGGGACAAATAAAACTCCTGGAAATTCATGGAGAATAAAATGGAAACACAATGGGACAAATGAAACTCCTCGAAATTCGTGGAGAATGAAATGGAAAAACAATGGGACAAAGGAAACTCCTGGAAATTCATGGAGAATAAAATGGAAAAAATGGGACAAAGGAAACTCTCAGAAATTCATGGAGAATAAAATGGAAACAGAACAGGACAACTAAAATTCCTGGAAATTCATGGAGAATGAAATGGAAACATAAT
>NW_026624894.1:12530-14474 GCF_030028575.1 Malurus melanocephalus | reverse complement strand
TGACACGGAGCCCTGCAATGACACGGAGCTCTGCAGTGACACGGAGCTCTGCAATGACACAGAGCCCTGCAGTGACACGGAGCCCTGCAGTGACACGGAGCTCTGCAATGACACGGAGCCCTGCAATGACACGGAACCCTGCAGTGACATGGAGCTCTGCAATGACACCGAGCCATGGAGAGACACGGAGCTCTGCAGTGACATGTAGACCTGGAATGACAGTGAAACCCACAATGACACGGAGCTCTGCAATGACACAGAGCCATGCAATGACACGGAGCTCTGCAATGACATGGAGCTCTGCAGTGACACGGAGCCTGAAATGACACGGAGCTCTGCAGTGACACGGAGCTCTGCAGTGACACGGAGCCCTGCAATGACACGGAGCCATGGAGAGACACGGAGCCTGAAATGACATGGAGCTCTGCAGTGACACGGAGCTCTGCAATGACACGGAGCCCTGCGATGTCATGGAGCTCTGCAATGACACGGAGCTCTGCAGTTACACGGAGCTCCGCAATGACACGGAGCTCTGCAATGACACAGAGCCCTGCAGTGACACGGAGCTCTGCAATGACACAGAGCCCTGCAGTGACACGGAGCCCTGCAGTGACACGGAGCTCTGCAATGACACAGAGCCCTGCAGTGACACAGAGCCCTGCAGTGACACGGAGCTCTGCAATGACACGGAGCTCTGCAATGACACAGAGCCCTGCAGTGACACGGAGCTCTGCAATGACACGGAGCCATGGAATGACATGGAGCTCTGCAATGACACGGAGCTCCGCATTCACGATCAGAGATTCCAATTCCTTTCCTGGAGAAATCCTCGGTTGAGATGGGGTAGAACTCACAGAGAAGTCACAAGGAGATGGGTGCGAGTCACAGGGAACCGTGTTGGGAAGAGAAAAAGGATAAAGGAGAAAAGAAACCTCGAAGTGACTCCTCATGGAACCTCAGTGCCCTGGAAATTCATGGAGAACTGAGGGAAAAAACCAACAGGGCATCCTCAAACCCCTGGAAATTCATGGAGAATTGAGGGAAACACAATGGGACAACTTCACCTCGCTGGAAATTCATGAAAAACTGAAGGGAATCAGAACTGGACAACCTCAAAATCCTGGAAATTCATGGAAATTTGTGGAGAACCAAAAGGAAACAGACCTGGGCAACCTCAGCCTCCTGGAAATTCATGGAGAACCAAGAAAAACACAACAGGACAACCTCAAACCCCTGGAAATTTATGGAAATTCATGGAGAACCAAAAGGAAACAGAACGGGACAACACCAAACCCTTGGAAAATCATGAAGAACCAAAGGGAAACCCAACGGGACAACCTCAACTGCCCGGAAATTCATGGAAATTTGCGGAGAACCAAAAGGAAACAGAACTGGACAACTTCAACACCCTGGAAATTCATGGAGAACTGAGGGAAGCACAACGGGACAACCTCAAATCCTTGGAAATTCATGGAAATTCATGGAGAACAAAAGGAAACACAACGGGACAACCTCAAATCCCTGGAAATTCATGGAAATTCATGGAGAACCAAAAGGAAACAGAACTGGGCAACTCCAACCCCAGGAAATTCATAGAGAACAAAAGGGAACACAATGGGACAACTTCAACCTGGAAATTCATGGAGAACAAAAGGAAAACACAACAGGACAACCTCAAATTCCCTGGAAATGCATGGAAAACCGATGGAAACACCACAAGGAATTCTCACCCCGGGCGTGGGCGGCTCTGGCCGGGGCCAGGACGTCATCCTGGGATGGTCCGTGGGTCACCAGCACCAGGACACGCGGAAATCCCGCCCGCATCCCTCGGGAGGGCTGGAAAAGCTCCTGCAGCACGTAGGAAATGGCACGGCCTGGGACACAGAGAGATTAATTAATTAATTAATT
Source organism: Malurus melanocephalus (assembly GCF_030028575.1). Classification (NCBI taxonomy): domain Eukaryota; kingdom Metazoa; phylum Chordata; class Aves; order Passeriformes; family Maluridae; genus Malurus; species Malurus melanocephalus. The sequence goes on along the minus strand of NW_026624894.1, from coordinate 12,566 downwards.
AATTAATTAATTAATTAGTTAATTAATTAATTAATT
>NW_026624894.1:8553-11635 GCF_030028575.1 Malurus melanocephalus | reverse complement strand
ACTGAATTTAATCCGCTCCCAAACTTAAAATAACTTTGAGAAAAAAAATTCCCACCAAGGAAAACGGCCCCAAAACACCCGGAAAAAGGTTTTCCTTGGAATTTTGGGTTGGAATTTTCATCCCGGACCTGTTCTGGTGTTGCCTCCGGCGTAGCTCAGATTTCGGATGGCGCCGAGGGCTCCGTTGCGGTCGCGGTGTCGGTGGAAGTGAAAAACTGCCCTGGGCTCCTCGCTGAACTGAGCCACGGCCACCTGCCAAAAAAAACGGGATTTGGATCCCAAAATCCATGGGAATGGGACAGATGGAATGAAAAAAATGGGATTTGTACCCCAAAATCCATGGGAAACAGGACAGAGCGACCAAAAAAACGGGATTTGGACCCCAAAATCCATGGGAAACAGGACAGACAGGCACCCGTCAAAAAAATGGGATTTTGACACCAAAATCCATGGGAAACAGGACAGATGGGCTGAAAAAAGGGATTTGGACCCCAAAATCCATGGGAATGGGACAGACCAGCCAAAAAATGGGATTCGGACTGCAAAATCCACAGGAAATGGGACAGACTGGCCAAAAATTGGGATTTCAACCCCAAAATCCATGGGAAATGGGACAGATGGAATGAAAAAATGGGATTTGGACACCAAAATCCATGGGAAACGGGACAGGCCAAAACAAAAAAAATGGGATTTGGACCCCCAAATACATGGGAAATAGGACAGACGGGCACCTGCCAAAAAAAAAGGGATTTTGACATCAAAATCCATGGGAAACGGGACAGATGGGCCGAAAAAAGGGATTTGGACCCCAAAATCCATGGGAAATGGGACAGACCAGCCCAAAGAATGGGATTCGGACCCCAAAATCCATGGGAAATAGGACAGGCCAAAAAAATGGGATTCTGACCCCAAAATCCATGGGAATTGGGAAAAGGGGCACCTGCCAAAAGAAATGGGATTTAGACTACAAAATCCATGGGAATTGGGAAAATGGGCCCAAAAAATGGGATTTGGTCCCAAAATCCACAGGAAGTGGGACAGACAGGCCCAAAAATGGGATTCTGACCCCAAAAATCCACAGGAAATGCAACAGATTGGCCCAAAACATGGGATTCTGACCCCAAAAATCCACAGGAAATGGGACAGACAGACTCAGAAAACACAAAAGGAAAACACCTCCAGGAAAGGGAAGAACAAAACCTTGCCTGGGTCCCTTCGGGCCCGATCTTGGGGAAATAGGAAACGAGGCGGAAGAGGAAATCCTTCACTTTGCTGAAATTGCTCAGGCCCATGCTCGAGGATTCGTCCACCAGGAAGGCGACGTCGGCCTTGAGCTTCCCGCAAACTGGAGGGAAGAGAGGAATTTTGTAATTTAGGGGTTCTAAAACAGGAATTTTGGGGTTTTTGGGTGTTCAGAGGGACAGAACAACCCCAAAATCTCTGGTGGTGCAAGGTTTGGGGAAGCAGCAGCGCCTTCACCCCTCAGAGCGGTGCTGAAACTTTCACGGCGTTTATGGGGTTTGGGCTTTCCCTGGAATTGTGTTCTCAAGGAATTTGGAGCTGTTTGGCATCATGGGATTGGAGGAAATCTTGGCCTCAGGAAGTTTTGGTTTCTATGTCATCAGCATTGTTTTTGCGTCATCATAATCATCATTGCTACATGATGAGAATGATCATCATCATTTTTGCATCATTATCACCGCCGTCATAACCACCATCATCATCATCATGATGGTCATAATTTCTACATCATTATCATCATCATTTTTACATCATCATTATCACCATTATTTTTACATCATCACCATCATAATTTTCACATCATCATCATCATTTCTGCATCATCATTTCCACATCATCATCATCATCAATCATCACCACCATCATCAATCATCATGATCACCATCACCAATCATCATCATCAATCATCATCACCACCATCATCATTTCTATATCATCATCATTTCCACACGATCATCATCATCATTTCTACATCAATTATAATCATCATCATCATCATTTCTATGTCATCATCATCATAATTTCCACACCATCACCATCATTATCATAATTTCTGCATCATTTCTACATCATCATCGTTTCTATATCATCATCATCATCATTTCCACACCATCATAATCATCATCATCATCATTTCTACATCATCATCATCACCACCACCAGTATCATCATCAATCATCATCAATCATTATCACATCACCATTTCTATACGATCGTCATCACCTTGATCATCACCATCATCACTATTTCTACATCATCATCACCATCATCATCATTTCTACATCACCATCATTATTAATCATCATCTTCATCATCATTTCTACATCATCTCTACATCATCATCACCACCATCATCATCATCATTATCATCATCCTCATAATCACCATCATCATCACTATTTCCACATCCCCATCATCACCATCACCATTTCTACACCACCATCACCACCATCACCATTTCTACACCACCATCACCACCATCATCACCCCCATCACCACCATCACCATTTCTACACCATCATCACCACCATCACCATTTCCACATCACCATCATCATCACCATTTCTACATCATCATCATCACCATTCCTACACCATCATCATCATCATCATTTCTGCATCACCATCATCACCATTTCTACATCATCACCACCATCACCATTTCTAAACCACCATTAACACCACCATCATCACCATTTCTACACCCCCATCACCATCACCATTTCTACACCATCATCACCATTTCTACCCCATCACCCATCATCATCACCATCATCACCATTTCTACACTACCATCACCATCATCACCATTTCTACATCATCATCTTCATCACCATTTCTACACCACCATCACCATCATCACCATTTCTACACCACCATCACCACCATCACCTTTTCTACACCACCATCACCACCATCATCACCCCCATCACCATCATCACCATTTCTACACCATCATCACCATTTCTACACCATCATCACCATTTCTACACCACCATCATCCCCCACCCATCCCACACTCACGTGGTCCAGGTGGGGTGGTCAGTGGCGCTGACCCCTCA
>NW_026624894.1:7091-8107 GCF_030028575.1 Malurus melanocephalus | reverse complement strand
CACGGAGAAAATTATGGAAAAAACCCCAAAATCAGCCTTAAGAGGAATTTTCCCTGGAAATCTGGATCTCCATCCACTGGGGAAAACCCTTTGATCCCATTAAACATTGAGGGAAAATCCTTTGATCCCATTAAACACTGGGAGGAAAACGCTTCAATCACATTAAACACTGTGGGAAACCTCTGATCCCATTAAACATTGGGGGAAAACCCCTTGATCCCATTAAATACCAGGAGAAAACACTTTGATCCCATTAAACACTGAGGGAAAATCCTTCAGTCCCAATAAGTACAGGGGGAAAACCCTTTGATCCCATTAAACCGAGAGAAAACCCTTTGATCCCATTAAACACTGGAGGAAAACCCTTTGATCCCATTAAACACTGAAAGAAATCCCTTTGATCCCATTAAACACTGGGGGAAAACTCTGATCCCATTAAAAACTGAGGGAAAACCCTCTGATCCCATTAAATACCAGGAGAAAACTGCTTGATCCTATTAAATATTGAGGGAAAACCCTTTGATCCCATTAAACACTGAAAGAAATCCCTTTGATCCCATTAAATACCAGGAGAAAACCCTTCAATCCCATTAGACACTGAGGGAAAAGCCTTCAATCCCATTAAACATGGGGGAAAACCCTTCAATCCCATTAAACACTGAGGGAAAACCCTTCAATCCCATTAAACACTGAGGGAAAATCCTTCAATCCCATTAAACACTGGGGGAAAACTCTGATCCCATTAAACATTGGGGAAAATCCTTTGATCCCATTAAAAAAAGGGGGGAAACCTTTTGATCCCATTAAACCGAGGGAAAACCCTTCGATCCCATTAAACACCGAAAGAAATCCCTTTGATCCCATTAACCCCATTTGCCTCACAATCCCCAAAAAAACCAACACCAGGACTCTCCGAGTTGCCTCCACCCTCCACGGGATATCCCGGTTTGGCTCCACCATGACCCAACTCTTCACGGATTGACCCCAAAATTCCGGAATTTTCAGCACCACGCTCC
>NW_026624894.1:0-7075 GCF_030028575.1 Malurus melanocephalus | reverse complement strand
CCGAATTCCTCATCCCAATTCCAGGAGAATTTTCCAATCGGGATTTACCCGTGTGGTGARTCAGGGTCACCTCCGGCCCCTCGGTCCGCCCGAACACCGCGCGGACACCGAGCCGGTACGGGGTGTTGGGCTCCAGCCGCTCGATCCGATGGGCCAGCACTCTGCCGGACACAAACTGAGTCCTGGCCGCCTGTTTTCCTGGAAAAACGGGAATTTTTTACAACTCGGAAAAATGGGAATTTTTTAGAACTCGGAGCTGGTCTCTGCTGCCACCTGTTTTCCTGGAAAAACGGGAATTTTTTACAACTCAGAAAAACGGGAATTTTTTAGAACTCGGAGCTGGTCTCTGCCGGCCACGTACTGAGTCCTGGCCACCTGTTTTCCTGGAAAAACGGGAATTTTTTAGAACTCGAGTCCTGGCCACCTGTTTTCCTGGAAAAACGGGAATTTTTTACAACTCGGAGCTGGTCTCTGCCGGCCACGTACTGAGTCCTGGCCACCTGTTTTCCAGGAAAAACGGGAATTTTTTAGAACTCGGAAAAACGGGAATTTTTTAGAACTCGGAGCTGGTCTCTGCCGGCCACGTACTGAGTCCTGGCCACCTGTTTTCCTGGAAAAACAGGAATTTTTTAGAACTCGAGTCCTGGCCACCTGTTTTCCTGGAAAAACGGGAATTTTTTACAACTCGGAAAAACGGGAATTTTTTAGAACTTGGAGCTGCCCTGTGCTGGCCACGTACTGAGTCCTGGCCACCTGTTTTCCTGGAAAAACGGGAATTTTTTAGAACTCAAGTCCTGGCCACCTGTTTTCCTGGAAAAACGGGAATTTTTTAGACCTCCTGGCCACCTGTTTTCCTGGAAAAACGGGAATTTTTTAGAACTCGGAGCTGGTCTCTGCTGCCCACGTACTGAGTCCTGGCCGCCTGTTTTCCTGGAAAAACGGGAATTTTTTAGAACTGGAAAAACGGGAATTTTTTAGAACTCGGAGCTGGTCTCTGCTGGCCACGTACTGAGTCCTGGCCACCTGTTTTCCTGGAAAAATGGGAATCTTTTAGAACTCGGAAAAATGGGAATTTTTTTAGAACTCGGAGCTGCCCACGTACTGAGTCCTGGCCGCCTGTTTTCCTGGAAAAACAGGAATTTTTTAGAACTCGGAAAAACGGGAATTTTTAGAACTCGGAGCTGGTCTCTGCCGGCCACGTACTGAGTCCTGGCCGCCTGTTTTTCTGGAAAAATGGGAATTTTTTAGAACTCGGAAAAATGGGAATTTTTTAGAACTCGGAGCAGGTCTCTGCTGGCCACCTGTTTTCCTGGAAAAACGGGAATTTTTTAGAACTCAGAAAAACGGGAATTTTTTAGAACTTGGAGCTGGTCTCTGCTGGCCACGTACTGAGTCCTGGCCACCTATTTTCCTGGAAAAATGGGAATTTTTTACAACTCGAGTCCTGGCCACCTGTTTTCCTGGAAAAACGGGAATTTTTTAGAACTCGAGTCCTGGCCACCTGTTTTCCTGGAAAAATGGGAATTTTTAGAACTCGGAAAAACGGGAATTTTTTAGAACTCGGAGCTGGTCTCTGCTGGCCACGTACTGAGTCCTGACCGCCTGTTTTCCTGGAAAAACGGGAATTTTTTAGAACTCGAGTCCTGGCCACCTGTTTTCCTGGAAAAATGGGAATTTTTTAGAACTCGAGTCCTGGCCACCTGTTTTCCTGGAAAATTGGGAATTTTTAGAACTTGGAAAAACGGGAATTTTTTACAACTCAGAGCTGGTCTCTGCTGGCCACGTACTGAGTCCTGGCCACCTGTTTTCCTGGAAAAATGGGAATTTTTTAGAACTCAGAGCTCATTTTTTTTTCCTCCAAAATTTTTCCTCCAGAAATTCTGCTGTCCCAGAGATTTGGGGATTATCCCCGTAAATCAAACCATGAAAAGACGCAGAGAAGGAGCCATCACCAGCAGGATTCCCGGGATCTTTTCCTGACCCAATTCCCAAGGAATTTGGGAATTTTCCCGGAATGTCCTTTCCCTGCTCACCTTTGGCCACTCCCACGGGGCTCCAGGTGAGTTTGAACCTGGTGGCGGCGGCCGTGGAGCTCCACGCCAGGGACAGGCTGGTGCTGCTGTGGGACATCACCCTGAGGTCGGAGACGTATCCCAAAGGAGCTGCGGGATGGGAATAACGTCAGGAATGTCCTGATCTCCATCCGGAGGGTCAATATGGACATTTTTATGAGTCAAAATTATATAGAATGAGTTAAAAATGGTGGTTTTGCTCATCCTCGGTGTCTCCTCATCATCACCTGATGTGTGAGGTCATCAAGGAGCGCGATCCGGTGGGATGTGCCCCGGATCCGGGGGGAGCAAGGCCGGGACAGGGATCCATGGAATCAGGAGATCCACAGCCCCAGGTGAAACCCCCTCAACCTTCCAACATTTCCAACCTTTCCAATCCTCCCAACACTTCCATCTTTTCCAGCCCTCCCAAGCATCCCAAACCTTCCAACATTCCCAGCCTTTTCAACCCTCCAACCTTTCTCACCCTTCCAACTTTTACAACCTTTTTGACCTTCCCAATCTTCCAACCCTTCCAACCTTTCCAATCCTCCCAATCCTTCCAAACCTCCAACTTTTCTAACCTTCCCAACCTTCCCAACCTTCCCAACCTTCTCAACCCTTCCAACCTTTTCAATCCTCCTAACCCTTCCAAACCTCCAACCTTCTAACCTTCCCAACCTTTCCGTCCCTTCCAACCATCCCAACCTTTCCAACCCTTCCAACTTTTACAACCTTCCATCCTTTCCAACCTTTCCAACCTCCAACCTTCCCAATCCTCCCAACCCTTCCAACCTTCCCAACCTTTCCACCCCTCCAATCCTTCCAATCCTTCCAACCTACTCATCCCTTCCAACTCTTCCAATCTTTCCAGTCCTTCCAACCCTTCAACTTTTCCCATCCTTCCAACTTTCCCAACCCCTCCAATCTTCTCAACCCTTCCAACCCTTCCCAACCTTTCCAATCCTCCCAATCCTTCCAAACCTCCAACCTTTCCAACTTTTCCAACCCTTCAACCTTCCCAACTCTTCCAACCTTTCCAACCCTTCTGACCCTCCCACCCCAAACCAGTCCACAATTCCATGAACCTGCATCTCTTCCCCAGCCTGGAGCACAGATCCGCTCAGACCCAACCGGATACACGCGGGTCCCAGATATACGCGGGTCCCGGATATGTGCGGGTCCTGGATACACGCAGGTCATGGATACGGACGGGTCCCGGATACACGCGGGTCCCGGATACACTCCCGGATACGTGTGGGTCCCGGATACGCACGGGTCCCAGATACGCGCGGGTCCCGAATACACGCAGGTCCCGGATACACGCGGGTCCTGGATACACTCCCGGATACGCAGGGGTCCCAGATACATGAGCGTCCTGGATACGCGAGGTCCCGGATACACGCGGGTCCTGGATACGCGCGGGTCCCGGATGATACACGCGAGGGTCCCGGATACACGCGGGTCACGGATGATACACGCGGGTCCCGGATGATACACGCGTGTCCTGGATACGTGCGTGTCCCCGATACGCGAGGGTCCCGGATATGCAAGGGTCCCAGATACACGAGGGTCCCGTACGCAGGTCCCGGATACACGCGGGTCTCGGATACACTCCCGGATACACGCGGGTCCTGTACACGTGGGTCCCAGATACGCGATGGTCCCGTACACGCGCAGGTCCCAGATACGCGTGGGTCCCGGATACACGCGGGTCCCGTACACGCGAGGGTCCCGGATACATGAGGGACCCCGATACACGCGGGTCCCAGATACACGTGGGTCCCGGATACACGAGGATCCCAGATACACTCCCGGATACACGCGGGTCCCGGATACACGAGGGTCACGGATACGCGTGGGTCCCTGATACACGCAGGTCCCTGATACACGCGAGGGTCCCGGATACACGTGGGTCATGGATACACTCGGGTCCCGGATACACGCGAGTCCCGGATGATGCACACAGGTCCCGGATACACGCCGATCCTGGATACGCTACAGTCCCGGATACGCGCGGGTCCCGGATACACGCGGGTCCCAAATACACGCGGGTCCCATTCCGTTCCACCTCCCCACCCCACTCACCCGTCCTGGCCGAGGTGGTGACCCCGGGTCCCTCTCCGGAGCCGAAGAGCACCGACAGGGAAATGGCGTACTCGGTGTCGGGGGCCAGCCCGCGCAGCTGCTGCGACGTCACCGACGCGTTCAGGGCCAGGTGACGGGGACGGTCCCTGCCGAAGAATTCTGGGGAAGAGGAAATTAAATTCAACAAGAGGAAGAGTCTGGAGAGCGGCTCTGGGGGAATGCAGCATTTTCTGCGGTTCCAGGAAAATTCGGGTGGAATTTCCACACTGAAAGATTTTTTTTAAGGATTGGAAAGGGCTGCCCGGGAAAGTTTGGAGTCGCCATCCCTGGAGGTGGCCAAGGAATTCCTGGATGTGGCACTCAGGGACAAGGAGGGGACCGGGCACAGGTTGGACTCGATGGCCTGGGAGGCTTTTCCACCCTCGGTGATCCCGGGATTCTGGGGCAAGGGAGAGCTTTCCTGTGGAATTCTGGAATGTGAAGGTTCCTATGGTTATTCTGGAATTTTAATAATTGAAGGATCCAAAGCAGATGAGAGGAACCGAATCCAAGCTGGTGGTCAAATCCAGAGCACACAGGAAGGTGGGAATGTTCCCTGTCTCTCCCCACCTTCCTTTTCCTGGGGATTTCCTGGGACTCACTCCAGGGCCAGGAATAATCCCTGACTTCAGCTCACATGCAGGAATTCTGGGAAAAGCTCCAAATCCAATCTGGCTCTTACATCCAGGGCCCACAGGAAGGTGGGGATGTTCCCTGTCCCCCCCATTCTCAGGGATTTCCTGGGACTCTGGGTTGGTGCCTCAGGGCCAGGAATAATCCCTGACTTTGGCTCCAGAATTCTGGGAAAGGCTCCGAATCCAATCTGGCTCTCACATCCACAGCCCACAGGAAGGTGGGAATGTTCCCTGTCCCTCCCCACCTTCCCCTTCCCAGGGATTTCCTGGGACTCCGAGCTGGTGCAGGAATAAACCCTGACTTTGGCTCTGGAATTCTGGGAGAGGCTCTGAATCCCAGCCAGGTCTCACATCCAGAGCCCACAGGAAGGTGGGAATGTTCCCTTCCCTTTGTCCCCTTCCCGGGGATTTCCTGGAACTCTGGTTTGGTGCCTCAGGATCAGGAACAATTCCCAGCTTCGGCTCATGCTCCAGAATTCTGGGAAAGGCTCCGAATCCAATCTGGCTCTCACATCCAGAGCCCACAGGAATGTCCCCTCTCCCTCCCTACTGTCCCCTTCCCGGGGATTTCCTGGGACTCTGGGTTGGTGSCTCAGGGCCAGGAATAAWCCCTGACTTCGGCTCCAGAATTCTGGGAAAGGCTCCAAATCCCAGCTAGATCTCACATCCAGAGCCCACAGGAAAGTGGGAATGTTCCCTGTCCCTCCCCACCTTCCTTTTCCCGGGAATTTCCTGGGACTCACTCCAGGGCCAGGAACAATCCCTGACTTCAGCTCACATGCAGGAATTCTGGGAAAAGCTCCAAATCCAATCTGGCTCTCACATCCAGAGCCCACAGGAAGGTGGGAATGTTCCCTGTCCCCCCCATTCTCAGGGATTTCCTGCGACTCCGGGTTGGTGCCTCAGGGCCAGGAATAATCCCTGCCTTTGGCTCCAGAATTCTGGAAAAGGCTCCGAATCCAATCTGGCTCTCACATCCACAGCCCACAGGAAGGTGGGAATGTTTCCTGTCCCTCCCCACCCTCCCCTTCCCAGGGATTTCCTGGGACTCGGGGTTGGTGCAGGAATAATCCCTGGCTTTGGCTCCGGAATTCTGGGAAAGGCTCTGAATCCCAGCCAGATCTCACATCCAGAGCCCACAGGAACATGGGAATGTTCCCTGTCCCTCCCCACCTTCCTTTTCCCAGGAATTTCCTGGGACTCACTCCAAGGCCATGAACAATCCCTGATTTCAGCTCACACTCTGGAATTCTGGAAAAGGCTCTGAATCCCAGCTGGTTCTCACATCCAGGGCCCACAGGAAGGTGGGAATGTTCCCTTCCCTTTGTCCCCTTCCCAGGGATTTCCTGGGACTCTGGTTTGGTGCCTCAGGATCAGGAACAATTCCCGGCTTCAGCTCACGCTCTGGAATTCTGGGAAAAGCTCCAAATCCAATCTGGCCCTCACATCCAGGGCCCACAGGAAGGTGGGAATGTTCCCTGTCCCTCCCATTCTCAGGGATTTCCTGGGTCTCCGGGTTGGTGCAGGAATAATCCCCGGCTTCAGCTCTGGAATTCTGGGAGCAGCTCCTCGGTGCAGTTCCCGAGCCGGACCCGCCCTCCCCTCCCCACCCTCCCTGAGTTCTCCCGTTCCTCACGGATCTCACCTGGGGTGGGACCCCAGACCACCCGGTAGCCGGTGGCTCCTGYGACCGAGTCCCAGGACAGCCGGACGCTGCTGATGGAAACCTCGCTGACCTTCAGCAGCCGGACCGTGCTGGACGCCACTGCGGGGGACAAGAGCTGTCACCTCCATCGAGGTGACAAAGCCATCGAGGCAGGGGAGTGACAATGGCCTGTGTCACCAGGACACTCACCCGTGGTGGCTTTGCCACTGACCACCGGCCCCTCGGTGTCCCCGAAGATGGCGTTGATGGTCACCGTGTGCTCCGTGCCCGGCTCCAGCCCCTGGATCATGTAGTAGCCGTAGGAGCTGCCGAGGGTCACGTCCTGGATGCTGCCCCCTGGGAAGGGAATGGGGTCCCCGGTTCAGCCCAGACCACCCCGGGTGACACCGGGACCACCCCGGGAGACACCGGGACCACCCCGGGGTACACCGGGACAACCCCGGGGCACACCGGGACAACCCCGGGGCACACCGGGACCACTCCGGGGCACATCGGGACCGCCCCAGGGCACATCGGGACCACCCCAGGGGACACCAGGACCACCTCGGCGGACATCGGGACAACCCCGGGGCACATCGGGACCACCCCGGGGCACA
>NW_026624893.1:23000-24864 GCF_030028575.1 Malurus melanocephalus | reverse complement strand
CTCAAGGTCTTTAGAACTGGAAAGAGCACTTAAGTTGCGGAAGCAGGCATTTGCTGTTATTCACATCAGAAGTCACAAGTGGGACGTAGGACTCGGAGAGGGAAATGCAGGAGCAGATAGTTTGGTCTCAGCAGCACAGACAACGCCTCTACCTCCACAAGTATTAGCAAGGGAGGCGCACTCAGTGTTCTACCAAAATGCAAAAGGGATACACCGAGAGTTCCAGATCCCTATTGGTGAAGCAAAGGCAATAGTTAGGGTGTGCCCCATTTGAAGCCATCACAATGGGGGCTGTGGCGTGGGCCTGGGAGTTAACCCTCGGGGACTAGAGGCAAATTAATTCTTGCAGATGGATATTACTCATGTACCAGAGTTTGGAAGACTCAAATATGTCCATGTTACAGTCGATACCCATAGTCATTTTATATGGGCCACAGCACAGGCCGGCGAAAAGGCGGTGTGACCCTGGCACAGGGTCTGGATGCCCACAGAGGCCCTGTGCGTACAGTGGGCTGCCAAAGAGGCTCCAAGGCGTTCTGCTGGTGGCCCTGGAGAGAATGCTCCAGAACAATGCTGAGTGGGTGGGGGCTCACACATCCTGGTGGGAGGCACTGTGTATATTAAGCGTAGTTAATAGTTAAGCAATTGCTGTATCGTTAGTGAATTTTTCATAGGTAAATGTAGAAGTAGTTGATCAGTAGCTCCTTCATTTATGCCCAGTGTCCTGTCCCTGCTCTTTGCCTGTGTGCTCTGGAGTCTGGACTGTGCATGTTCTGAGACTCAACCAGACCTACAGTGCTGAAGTTGTTCCAAGAAAAAATTCTGCCTCTCTGCATGCAGCCCATTTCCAGACAATAAGCTGGCACTCAAGACATTCTGGTTTCCACTTTTCCAATTTGTGTCCCTTTACAGCATCAGAGCCACTTTGCCCATCCCAGGGATCTGCTGCCATCCAAATGGGCACATGGGTAACTGAGAACTGGGCTGGTGTCTCAATGGGCATTTGCTGCTGCACCTTTTCTCTGGATGCAGATGCCGCTGCACTGAGCTCAGTCCTTCTTTTCGTTCTCTCTTTGGTAGATCCCTGAGTGTCAGGTTATTAGCAGCAGAGGGCACTTGACGGTTCGAGTGATGTCTGGAACTCTTAAACGGCATCTCACCCTTCTCAAGTATCCATTTTGCCCCCAGCAAGGTCACCCAGCCCATCCGTCACCTGTTGGCATTGCAGCCACTGGGCTCTGATCTTTCTCCTATTGAAGTACGTCCAGGTGTCTGCAGTGCAGGCGGGCTCCTAACGCCCAGGTACCACTGGGATCAAGCTCCTGGTGCTGCGCAGACGCGATCCCCAAAGAGGTGGCAGAGAAGTCTCTTTGGCTTGGCCAGTGGCCTCCCTGTAACTTGTTTCAAACTTGGGGTCAAATGCCCCAAGTGCATGCCTGGAAGCCCAGAGTTTAGCCCAAGGTTCAGCTCCAAGGGAACTGCTGCCATCTGATTGCACAGGATCTCAAAGGGCAAAGCCTCCCARCATCAGATCAGGAAATCAGCCAATTTCCTGTTTAACAAGGGGCCTTCAACCCAGTTTGTAAAGAAGGTGTTGTGAGTTTGTTTCAGACAAATGAATTCACATTTTGTGGTTGTTGGGCATTTTTTTTCCTGAGGGCTGCACCAAGGTGGGGATGAAGGGGAGTGTTGGCCAATCGGGGTGTTGCTTCTGTCTTGGATATCCCAAGGCTGTGTCCCACTGGGGACAGGTGTCCATATCAGCAGCTGGTAGCAGTGCCCCAGTCCAGCCTGGGTGAGCAGTGAGTGCACACAGAGGCTGTGCTGGATGAGAGCCGGGGCACAACCGCAGCAGCCCAGGCAG
>NW_026624893.1:21012-22950 GCF_030028575.1 Malurus melanocephalus | reverse complement strand
GTTGGCGTTGCAGCCACTGGGCTCTGATCTTTCTCCTATTGAAGTACGTCCAGGTGTCTGCAGTGCAGGCGGGCTCCTAACGCCCGGGTACCACTGGGATCAAGCTCCTGGTGCTGTGCAGACGCGATCCCCAAAGAGGTGGCAGAGAAGTCTCTTTGCCTTGGCCAGTGGCCTCCCTGTAAGTTGCTTCAAACTTGGGGTCAAATGGCCCAAGAGCATCCCAGGATGCCCAGAGTTTAGCCCAAGGTTCAGCTCCAAGGGAACCGCTGCCATCTGATTTCACAGGATCTCAAAGGGCAAAGCCTCCCAGCATCAGATCAGGAAATCAGCCAATTTCCTGTTTTAACAAGGGTCTGAGAGGCCTTCAGCCCACTTTGTAAAGAAGGTGCAGAGGGTTTGTTTCAGACAAATGAATTCACATTTTGTGGTTTTTGGGCATTTTTTTTCCTGGGTTTTTCTTCTGGCTACACAAGGTGGGGATGAAGGGGAGTGTTGGTCAATTGGGGTGTTGCTTCTGTCTTGGACATCCCAAGGCCGTGTCCCACTGGGGACAGGTGTCCATAGCCGCAGCCGGTAGCAGTGCCCCAGTCCAGCCTGGGTGAGCAGTGAGTGCACACAGAGGCTGTGCTGGATGAGAGCCGGGGCACAACCGCAGCAGCCCAGGCAGTGGTTGCCACCCTGCCCTGTCCAGGGCATGGTACGGGGCTGCTGCTGCTGCTGAGGCTGCTCGGGCAGCAGTGTAGGCAATGGATGTTTCCAGCTACCTGGCCCCTCTGCTTCCTGCCCCACATCCCTGAGGCTCCTGTCTCTGTTTCCTATCAGGACTTCCCTTCCTGCATTGTTACCTGCCACACTCACAGCTTCTGTGTGTGCTCCTGCAGGGCACGGTGATGATACTGCTCCGTGCGTGGCTTGTGCACAGCCTTCCTGTCCCTGCAGAGTGTGGGAGATGTGCTGGGTGGGGCCACGTGGAAACCTGTGGAAAAGAATTATCAAATATTTAGAAGAGTAGATGACTCAAATGCTGCAAGAGCTGGAGCTGCAAGAGCAGAGCTGTGTGAAAAGCAGCCATGAACTGGACAGCAATGGGCAGGACAAGAAATCCAGCATAGCCCTGTCACAGTGGCACAGGAGCCATTTTGTGCGGTGGCTGGAGGAAATTCTGGGCTGCCTCAGTTCCTCCCTTCCTGAGAAACTCCTTGAGCACCTTGCCGTAGCCAGCAAGTGGCGGGTTCCTTGTGGAGCTTCAAGAGGCCCTGTTGGGAGCCGGATGTGTGATAGCAATGGACAAGATCCCAAATCCACCACTGCAATGGCTGTGGCAGTGGGGATGGATGACACGTCCCAAAAGATCGCTAGTTCCACTGCCGGGTGAAATCGCTGCATTCACAGATGCAGGAAGAGGAACAAGGACCGCTGCGATCATCTGGAAAAAAAAGGAGCAGTGGAAGCAACGAATTGTTGCTGCCACTGAAGAAGACTCATTACAAACTATGGAATTGGCAGCCGTGGTGTGGGCCATGGTGAATATAGTCGAGCCTTTTAATATCGTAACAAACTCTTTGTATGTAGCTGGGGTATGTGAAAGAATAGAAGATGCATCCATCCGGGAAGTGCAGAACAAAAGACTTCTCAAGGTCTTTAGAACTGGAAAGAGCACTCAAGTTGCGGAAGCAGGCATTTGCTGTTATTCACATCAGAAGTCACAAGTGGGACATAGGACTGGGAGAGGGAAATGCAGGAGCAGATAGTTTGGTCTCAAAAGCACAGACAATGCCTATACCTCAACAAGTATTAGCAAGGGAGGCGCACTCARTGTTCCACCAAAATGCAAAAGGGATACACCAAGAGTTCCAGATCCCTATTGGTGAAGMAAAGGCAATAGTTAGGGTGTGCCCCATTTGTAGCCATCACAATGGGGGCTGTGGCCTGGGCCTG
>NW_026624893.1:16696-19060 GCF_030028575.1 Malurus melanocephalus | reverse complement strand
CTGGCTTGTGCACAGCCTTCCTGTCCCTGCAGAGTGTGGGAGATGGGCTGGGTGGAGTCACGTGGTAACACCTGGGAAAGCATTATCAAATATTTTGGAGAGCAGGGGACTCAGATGCTGCAAGGGCTGGAGTTGCAAGAGCAGAGCTGTGAGAAAAGCAGCCATGAGCTGGACAGCAATGGGCAGGACAAGAAATCCAGCATAGCCCTGTCACAGTGGCACAGGAGCCATTTTGTGCGGTGGCTGGAGGAAATGCTGGGCTACCTCAGCTCCTCCCTTCCTGAGAAACTCCTTGAGCACTTTGTGGTAGTCAGAATGTTCCTTCTCCAGGAGATCAGCTTGTTGCCTGCCTTCCCAAGGGTTGAACCCCCCAGCCTGTGCCTGCCCCTGGCACAAGGTCTGGATGCCCACAGAGACCCTGTGCTTACAGTGGGCTGCAAAAGAGGCTCCAAGGAGTCCTGCTGGTGGCCCTGGAGAGAATTCTCGAGCACAGAGCTTCGTGGGTGGGTGCTGACACAGCCTCGTGTGAGGCACTGTGGGAGGCACTGTGTATATTAAGCGTAGTTAATAGTTAAGAAGTTGCTGTATCGCTAGTGAATTTTTCACATGTAAATGTAGAAGTAGTTGATCAACAGCTCCTTCATTTATGCCCAGTGTCCTGTCCCTGCTCTTTGCCTGTGTGCTCTGGAATCTGGACTGTGCATATTCTGGGACTCAACCAGACCTACAGTGCTGAAGTGGTTCAAATTCAAAATTTTGTCTCTGCACACAGCCCGTTTCCAGACAATGAGCTGGCACGCAAGACATTCTGGTTTCCACTTTTCCAATTTGTGTCCCTTTAGAGCATCAGAGGCACTTTGCCTATCCCAGGGATCTGCTGCCATCCAAATGGGCACATGGGTAACTGAGAATTGGGCTGCTGTCTCAATGGGCATTTTCTGCTGCACCTTTTCTCTGGATGCAGATGCCTCAGCACTGAGCTCAGTCCTTCTTTTCCTTCTCTCTTTGGTAGATCCCTGAGTGTCAGGTTATTGGCAGCAGATGGCACTTGACGGTTTGAGCGATGTCTGGAACTCCTTAACGGTGTTTCACCCTTCTCCAGTTTCCATTTTGCTCCCAGCAAGGTCACCCAGCCCGTCCGTCACCTGTTGGCATTGCAGCCACTGGGCTCTGATCTTTCTCCTATTGAAGTACGTCCAGGCGTCTGCAGTGCAGGCGGGCTCCTAACGCCCGGGTACCACTGGGATCAAGCTCCTGGTGCTGCGCTGACACGGTCCTTAAAGTGGTGGCAGAGAAGTCTCTTTTGCTTGGCCAGTGGCCTCCTTGTAATTGTTTCAAACTTGGGGTCAAATGGCCCAAGAGCATCCCAGGAAGCCCAGAGTTTAGACCAAGGTTCAGCTCCAAGGGAACCGATGCCATCTCCATTGCACAGGATCTCAAAGTGCAAAGCCTCCCAGCATCAGATCAGGAAATCAGTTCGGGTTTCTGGATTGGGAGACGTTAAATGTGCCGGCGGCATGTTTACCGGTACCATGACCCGGGTGCCTCGCAAGAAGCATTCAGCCGACAATGTCGCCTCAGGAGCCTTGGTGGAGATCAGTGCAGCGTACTGGGATTACTATGGAAAGGCAAGCAACTCAATTACTTGCATGCTTTTTAGAAAAGCAACACGTTAGGGGATTAGATCTCCATAAGGAGATCCCATATTTAATAAATTATGCATAGAATTAGGGTTGTTTTAGAGATCCGGCTGCCGTATTTAAAGTAGCTGAGTGGAGAAGATTGTCCGATAAAATTTGGGACGCTTTATCGGGTCATGATGGGACAGCAGTGAGGATGGGAAAATTGTATACGATAGTTATGGGCGAAATTTTTAGACACAAAGCATAAAGAAAAGTTGCCCAGCAAATTAATGTCGCACAAGAGGGAAACTTAAAACCCGATTTAAATTATTCTGGCTGTCCTCCACCCCCTACCGCGTGCTCCGTTAGGCTGCCGCCCACCGAGATCCAAGAGTGTAGTGGGCCTAACCCCGTACCTGGAAGTTTGGGTCCTACACGGTCATCCCTTCCATCGGTGTTGCGGTTGTCCACGCCGCCGCCGCTGCTAGAGCCGCCATGCTGCTATAGTACCGAGGCTGGAAGCGGCCCGGCAGAGGTCACTTCGGGGTGGGGATGAAGGGGAGTGGTTTCCAGTTGGGTCGTTGCTTCTGTCGTGGACATCCTAAGGCTGTGTCCCACTGGAGGAAATCCTGGGCTGCCTCAGTTCCTCCCTTCCTGAGAAACTCCTTGAGCACTTTTTTGTAGACAAAAAGTGCCTTCCCTGGGAGATCAGCTTGCTGCCAGTCTTTACAAGGGCTGAATC
>NW_026624893.1:13530-14911 GCF_030028575.1 Malurus melanocephalus | reverse complement strand
ACGTGGAGACCGAGGATTTGGCCCCATGGGAGGGCTCGCGCTGCTGACCATGAACTTAAGTGACAGGCCTAAGCGCAATGTTATGTTAATGCACCAAGGGGAAACAATAACTCTTGAAGGACTATTAGACACGGGAGCCGATGCCAGCATGATTTCTCCTGAATGCTGGCCCCAGAGCTGCCCTCTACAATCCGCAGTGGCTACGGTGAACAGGCATGGGAGGAATGACCTTGGCGTGGAAATCACCAATATGGACTGTAACTTTCGATGGGAAAACATAACAAAATGTCTTCTCTGTTGTGCCACTGCCTCCGACAATGCAATGCTTGGTTGGTTGGGATATGCTTGGCCAACTGGGGGTCGTGCTGACTAACGAGCACCCTTTGGGCTAGCGGCCATTGCTTGGACTTTGCCGATCCCTCTCAACTCCTCCCCTCCTGAGAAACTCGTTGACCACTTTGTGGTAGTCAGGAAGTGCCTTCCCCGGGAGATTAGCTTGTTGCCAGTGTTTCCAAGGGTTGAACCCCCCAGCCTCTGCCTGTCCCTGTCACACAGTCTGGGTGCCCACAGAGGCCCTGTGTGTACAGTGGGCTGCTAAAGAGGYTCCAAGGAGTGCTGCTGGTGGCCCTGGAGAAAATGCTCAAGACCAGAGCTGAGTGGGTGGGGGCTCACACAGCCTCGTGGGAGGCACTGTGTATATTAAGCATAGTTAATAGTTAAGCAGTTGCTGTATCATTTGTGCACATTTAACAGGTAAATGTAGAAGTGGTTGATCAATAGCTTCTTCATTTATGCCCAGTGTCCTGTCCCTGATATTTGCCTATGTGCTCTGGAGTCTGGACTGTGCATATTCTGGGACTCAACCAGACCTACCGTGCTGAAGTGGTTTGAACCAGAAATTGTGCCTCTCTGCACACAGCCCATTTCCAGACAATGAGCTGGCACTCAAGACCTTCTGGTTTCCACTTCTCAAATTTTTGTATCTCTTTAGGGCATCAGAGCCACTTTGCCCATCCCAGGGATCTGCTGGCATCCAAATGGGCACATGGGTAACTGAGAATTGGGCTGCTGTCTCAATGGGCATTTGCTGCTGCACTTTTTCTCTGGATGCAGATGCCACTGCGCTGAGCTCAGTCCTTCTTTTCCTTCTCTCTTTGGTAGATCCCTGAGTGTCAGGTTATTAGCAGCAGATGGCACTTGACAGTTTGAGCGATGTCTGGAACTTTCTAACGGTGTTTCACCCTTCTCCAGTTTCCATTTTGCTCCCAGCATGGTCACCCAGCCCGTCACCTGTTGGCGTTGCAGCCACTGGGCTCTGATCTTTCTCCTATTGAAGTACGTCCAGGTGTCTGCAGTGCAGGCGGGCTCCTAACGCCCGGGT
>NW_026624893.1:10405-11665 GCF_030028575.1 Malurus melanocephalus | reverse complement strand
GAGCACTTAAGTTGCGGAAGCAGGCATTTGCTGTTATTCACATCAGAAGTCACAAGTGGGACGTAGGACTGGGAGAAGGAAATGCAAGAGCAGATAGTTTGGTCCCAGCAGCACAGACAACGCCTCTACCTCAACAAGTATTAGCAAGGGAGGCGCACTCAGTGTTCCACCAAAATGCAAAAGGGATACACCGAGAGTTCCAGATCCCTATTGGTGAAGCAAAGGCAATAGTTATGGTGTGCCCCATTTGCAGCCATCACAATGGGGGCTGTGGCGTGGGCCTGGGGGTTAACCCTCGGGGACTAGAGGCAAAGGAATTCTTGCAGATGTATATTACTCATGTACCAGAGCTTGGAAGACTCAAATATGTCCATGTTACGGTCGATACCCATAGTCATTTAATATGGGCCACAGCACAGGCCGGCGAAAAGGTGGTGTGACCCTGGCACAGGGTCTGGATGCCCACAGAGGCCCTGTGCGTGCAGTGGGCTGCCAAAGAGGCTCTAAGGAGTGCTGCTGGTGGCCCTGGAGAGATCCTCAAGCACAGAGCTGAGTGGGTGGGGGCTCACACAGTCTCGTGGGCGGCACTGTGTATATTAAGAGTAGTTAATAGTTAAGCAGTTGCTGTATCATTAGTGAACTTTTCACAGGTAAATGTAGAAGTAGTTGATCCATAGCTCCTTCATTTATGCCCAGTGTCCTGTCCCTGCTCTTTGCCTGTGTGCTCTGGAATCTGGACTGTGCATGTTCTGGGACTCAACCAGACCTACAGTGGTTCGAACCAGAAGTTCTGCCTCTCATTTCTGGACAATGAGCTGGCACTCAAGACATTTTGGTTTCCACTTTTACAATTTGTTTCCCTTTAGAGCATCAGAGCCACTTTGCCCATCCCAGGGATCTGCTGCCATCCAAATGGGCTCATGGGTAACTGAGAATTGGGCTGCTGTCTCAATGGGCATTTGCTGCTGCACCTTTTCTCTGGATGCAGATGCTGCTGCGCTGGGCTCAGTCTTTCTTTTCCTTCTCTCTTTGGTAGATCCCTGAGTGTCAGGTTATTAGCAGCAGATGGCACTTGACGGTTTGAGTGGTGTCTGGAACTCTTAAACGGCGTCTCACCCTTCTCCAGTTTCCATTTTGCCCCCAGCATGGTCACCCAGCCCGTCCGTCACCTGTTGGCGTTGCAGCCACTGGGCTCTGATCTTTCTCCTATTGAAGTACGTCCAGGTGTCTGCAGTGCAGGCGGGCTCCTAACGCCCGGGT
>NW_026624893.1:6887-8700 GCF_030028575.1 Malurus melanocephalus | reverse complement strand
GGATATTACTCATGTACCAGAGTTTGGAAGACTCAAATATGTCCATGTTACGGTCGATACCCATAGTCATTTTATATGGGCCACAGCACAGGCCGGCAAAAAGGCGGTGTGCCCCTGGCACACAATCTGGATGCCCACAGGGGCCCTGTGCTTACAGTGGGCTGCCAAAGAGGCTCCAAGGAGTGCTGCTGGTGGCCCTGGAGAGATCCTTAAGCACAGAGCTGAGTGGGTGGGGGCTCACACAGTCTCATGGGAGGCACTGTGTATATTAAGCGTAGTTAATAGTTAAGCAGTTGGTGTATCATTAGTGAACTTTTCTCAGGTAAATGTAGAAGTAGTTGATCAATAGCTCCTTCATTTATGCCCATTGTCCTATCCCTGCTCTTTGCCTATGTGCTCTAGAATCTGGACTGTGCATGTTATGAGACTCAACCAGACCTACAGTGCTGAAGTGATTCCAATAAAAAATTCTCCTCTCTGCACGCAGCCCATTTCCAGAAAATGAGCTGGCACTCAAGACATTTTGGTTTCCATTTTTCCAATTTGTGTCCCTTTAGAGCATCAGAGCCACTTTGCCCATCCCACGGATCTGCTGCCCTCCAAATGGGCACATGGGTAACTGAGAATTGGGCTGCTGTCTCAATGGGCATTTGCTGCTGCACCTTTTCTCTGGATGCAGATGCCGCTGTGCTGAGCTCAGTCCTACTTTTCCTTCTCTCTTTAGTAGATCTCTTTGGTAGAGTGTCAGGTTATTAGCAGTAGATGGCACTTGATGGCTTGAGTGATGTCTGGAACTCCTTAACGGTGTTTCAGCCTTCTCCAGTTTCCATTTTGCCCCCAGCGTAGTCACCCACCTGTTGGCGTTGCAGCCACTGGGCTCTTTCTCCTATTGAAGTACGTCCAGGTGTCTGCAGTGCAGGCGGGCTCCTAATGCCCGGTTACCACTGGGATCAAGCTCCTGGTGCTGCGCTGACGCGGTCCCCAGAGACGTGGTAGAGAAGTCTCTTTTGCTTGGCCAGTGGCCTCCCTGTAACTTGTTTCAAACTTGGTGTCAATTGCACCAAGAGCATCCCAGGATGCCCAGAGTTTAGCCCAAGGTTCAGCTCCAAGGGAGCCGATGCCATCTCATTGCACAGGATCTCAAAGGGCAAAGCCTCCCAGCATCAGATCAGGAAATCAGCCAATTTCCAGTTTAACAAGGGTCTGAGAGGCCTTCAACCCAGTTTGTAAAGAAGGTGCASCGGGTTTGTTTCAGACCAGTGAATTCACATTTTTTGGTTGTTGGGCATTTTTTTTTCCTGAGGGCTTCACCAAGGTGGGGATGAAGGGGAGTGGTGGCCAATTGGGGTGTTGCTTCTGTCTTGGATATCCCAAGGCCGGGTCCCACTGGGGACCTTTAGAGCATCAGAGCCCCTCTGCCCATCCCAGGCATCTTCTGCCAACTTGGTACATGAGTAACTGAGAATTGGGCTGCTGTCTCAATGGGCATTTGCTTCTGCACCTTTTCTCCGGATGCAGATGCCGCCGTGGTGAGCTCAGTCCTTCTTTTCCTTCTGTCTTTGGTAGATCCCTGAGTTTCAGGTTATTAGCAGCAGATGGCACTTGACGGTTTGAGTGATGTCTGGAACTCCTTAATGGTCTTCCACCTTTCTCTAGCTTCCATTTTGCCCCTAGCATGGTCACCCAGCCCGTCACCTGTTGGCGTTGCAGCCACTGGGCTCTGATCTTTCTCCTATTGAAGTACATCCAGGTGTCTGCAGTTGTCTTGGGTTGATTTTTGGTGACAGTTTCGTTCTGTATTCCTTTTCCGTTG
>NW_026624893.1:3601-5492 GCF_030028575.1 Malurus melanocephalus | reverse complement strand
ACAACCGCAGCAGCCCAGGCAGTGGTTGCCACCCTGCCCTATCCAGGGCACGGTACGGGGCTGCTGCTGCTGCTGAGGCTGCTCGGGCAGCAGTAGCACAGGGGCCCTGTGYWTACAGWGGGCTGCCAAAGAGGCTCCAAGGAGTGCTGCTGGTGGCCCTGGAGAGAATGCTCAAGCACAGAGCTGAGTCGGTGGGGGCTCACACAGCCTCGTGGGAGGCACTGTGTATATGAGGCGTAGTTAATAGTTATGCAGTTTCTGTATCGTTAGTGCACCTTTAACAGGTAAATGTAGAAGTAGTTTATCAATRGCTCCTTCATTTATGCYCARTKTCCTGTCCCTGCTGTTTGCYTGYATTTCCAAGAAATGTGGTGCTCTGGAATCTGGACCGCAATTTTTCTGGACTCAACCTGGCCTTCCAGACCTGGAAGTGGATCCAGCCCTACAGGCCTTTGTACCTGTCTTTGGCTCCCCTGCACCGGTGTCCCTGTGATGCTGATCCCCACAMSWGCAGGCTGCCCTCCTGYTCAGTGCTYCAGGAAGGAGCCCAAGACACCAYAGAATCATGGAATGCTCAAGGTTGGAAGTGATCTTCAGATTCTTCTGGCTGCAACACCCTCTTCCATGGGCCGGGACACCTTCCATGAGCTCAGCTTGCCCAAGCCATGTAAAGCTTGGCCATGAACACAACTGAAGTTTGAGGCAATCATAGCCATGGTGTCAGCAACGTCACAGTAGAATCTTCTTCCTAACATGTAATCTAAATCTCTCCTGTTTTAATAGAAAACCATATCYCATGTGGTATTCTGCCCGTGTCAAAACTCACTGTCACTGGCTATTTCTGAGCTGTTCATGCTGCCTTCTCTTCTCCAGAGGGAGCAGGCCCTGCTCTCAGCCCATGTTGGGAGCAGAGTTGCTTCATAGAGCTGATGATRTGTTTCTGAATACTGAGGCCTGGGCCAATTGCCCAGGTTGGTTACACCTTGTGATGATGTATTGTCTTGTACTTAAGAAAGAATTCAAAACAAGATAGGGGTGGCTGGCATGTAGTTTTTAGATTGTTAGTATGTAGTTTTAGTATCATGCACTGGGGAAAAACAGAGCAGAAGGGTGAGGAGATGTAAGAAAAAAAATGGAGACCGAAGATCACACTAAGGAGAAGATTGGATGGTTGCTGTGCTGTGCTGTGGTTCTCAAACGTGGAAATAAGTTGTTCTCGAAAGGACTATTTCATCAATGAGAGACCTGTATAGAAAAGGAGAGCGACCTTGCTCTGAGGAAAAAAAAAACCTGGCCTTTGAGGACTGGACTAAATTGATCAGGAGCCAAAAAGGGGGAAGAGGCTTGGCCCCCCCCACGATGTTTGAAGTGAGTTGATGCTAAGAAGAAAATGAGTTCTTCGGGGAGGGAGAGATGCCCCCGCCTTATGTCTGAAGTAAGTGGAAGCTTAGAAGAAGCTGTGTTCTGCCAGGAGATTTGTGATAGTGGTCTCATGCCGCTGAAACAACGCAGTTTGGCCTTGAAGGACATTCTTTCCTTTCTCCTACGAGGTAAAGAAAAGAATCCCTTGCCATTAGCAGTTATACACTGACTGTTCTTGGGAAAAAAAAAAATCCACGGCTTGGAGCTGTAAGAATGCTTTTCCTTTGATGCTGGACAACAACTGTAATGAGTAGTTTGATCTATGTTAGACTTTCATTCCTGCCCCCTTTTTGTGCAGGAAGACATGGAGGGGTGGAGAGGGAGGACCTGGGAAAGAGACGGATCCTGGAAAGGATAACAGGTATCTTAAAATGTCTGTTTTTATTTTTCTTCTCCTTGTAAATTTGTCCCTATCTTTGTTCCCCTCCCCGGTGCGGTAGTATTCTTAATAGTTTGTAGTAATAAATCT
>NW_026624893.1:0-2086 GCF_030028575.1 Malurus melanocephalus | reverse complement strand
TACTCATAATAATAATGCCACCCAAATCACATTGCATGCAATTCTTTGACTTTCAAATGAGGGAGATGGAAATCATAGTGCACTTATCAGCCCATTACCTGTTGGGAACCACAGGACATTTGCCAGGGTCTCAAATAGATATGAATTGGTACAGCATCAGGATGTCCTACATTCATTATTGTAAGACACCTTTTACTTCGAGACATATGCACACAGTGAAAAACTGGCTTCCAGTGTTTTATTTTTGTGTTTGTTTTCTTGGTTTGTGTCTGCAACCACCGGGAGAGGTAGAAACCTCTTGTGGGCAGCTACTGCCTTAATTTAAAAATAATAATTAAATTATGTGGTCGTCATGTGAAGCTATGACTCAGTTTCCATTGCTGCAGTACTGCTCATAATTTCCTGTACTCTTTTATTAATTAAAATTATTAATTATTAATAAAAACTTGCCAGGTTTTATCAAGAGGTCATTAACTTTTACTTTATACCCAGAACAAAAGGAAGAATTTCAGTGAGTTAGGGAAAGTTTCATTTGGTGCATGTGTGTGTGAGAGACCAGAGTTTAGACTTTTCTGAAATGTTGCCATAATTGCAGTCTACTGTACTTTTGGACTGTCAGAAATAAGAATCATTTGTACTCTGTATCTCCACAGCACAGACAGTAAAACATATCTCTGAGGCAAAAACTCCGTAAATAGCTGACTTGACTGATCTATATTCATTCTCCTGCATGCTTTACAGCTGAATTGTGTGCTAGCTTGCTAATTTACAGCCAGCAGTGCTTAATTCTACACGAGAAGTGCAGACCACCACTGTGAGAAAGAGCTAAAAAAAATTCCTGAACACCGTGTAATCATTATTAACAGTTCACATTCACTTCTTAGGTTCGTGTGCAAGTCAAATGGTGAACACAAGCACAAAACCCAGCCGTGGGCTACACAGAATGAAAAGGCATGTCAATTCAGTGCCAGAGTGTGCTCACAGATGGGATTTTGCAATTTTCAGCCCTTCTCTGGTTTTCTCAGCCCCTTTCTGTACACTGATTGRCRTTATCATGAGCCACACTTTGTTACWTAAYRCAGAYTGGTTCTGTTTACATTGATCAAAATTACAGAGTTCCTCTCAGACTGATCTTTTTCTCTGTCTACTCTAATGTTTAATACAAATATTAAAATATTTTAAAYYAATTACAAAATTTTATATTAAAWYTTTTTAATTGCCAGTTTTTAGCCAGCAGAAAAAAAAAGCAGCTAAATAGCAGAAAACAGAAAGGGTTCAGCTTGCAAAAAAGTTGTGATTTTGAGGTGAAATACACAGCTACATACCTAAAAAGAAATTTGTAAGCTACCTTTACTGATTGGAAGATTTTTGCTGTTACTCTAAGCTGCACTTAATATTGTGCTGACTCAGTATCTGATAAGGAGCTTCAGAATTTCATTTTGGAATATGTCATTAGAGTATTATGAAAAAACAACTATATGCCAATCTGTCTGTGTTTGGTGCTGGTACTTGCTTGGCAGTAGTATATTATGCCCCATTACAACAATTATTAACCAGCATCTGAGATATTCTTTTATTGTCCTGTTTGATGTCAGTTAGACTGAAAGAAGGTCTCATGTGAATGGAAGAATCTGACACTTTTGGTTTTGGAGAAACACCTGACACTTCAACAATCCGAGGTGAAGCCTATGCTGTGTCAGCAGGGCACAAATGCCAAGCACAAGTTTATACACACAGTTTTTATTTATATCTGCTGACAGAGTTTATGAGCTTGTTGAGCCAAGCCTCTGGCAGCTCCCTTGGCCCACAACTTTCCCCTTCCCACGCTGTTGGCTCTCAAGCTCCTGTGCAGGCTGTTTAAGGCTGCCTTGATATACCTTCTGCCTCTGCAGGCTCTTTTGTGGGGTTACTCCAAGGATCTGGTGCCTTTGCCATTTTTTAGAACAAAATTAAATACCCCAGAATGACATTGGTGGCTTCATGAATAGGCTATTCCTTAGGGTTCATCCCATRGTGAGTGCTGGTTGGAGAAGGGAGTTCCACTTGGAGGGACAAATGAAGGCTCTGGCTGTCTGAAGGAGGGGGG
>NW_026624892.1:20025-23014 GCF_030028575.1 Malurus melanocephalus | reverse complement strand
GCTCCTGTCCCGGGGTGTTCCCGTGTTCCCTCTCCTGACTCAGCCCTGCGGGACCGCAGGAATCCCGTTTTTCCAGCTGGGAARGCTCTGGCGCGGTGCTGAACGCGAGGTTCAGAGCTCAGGGAAATGCGATCCTCCAGGAATTCCCCCCACGCTCCGGGGTGCAATGAGAAACACAGAAATGCTGCCCCGTGCTTCAAAATTTTCATGTTTTTGGGAGCAAAAATATAATCAAAAACCTGTTTAAAATCCCCTCCTGCTTCCCAGCTCTCCCAGCTTCCATGAGGAATATTTCCCAATATTCTGTAAATAAAATAAACCTGTCAGAGTGCCCAGCACGAGATTAATTTAATTAATCCAATGAGGGAATCGATGCGAAGCCCGAGGAAAAAAAGCGCTGCGATCCCAACCTCAATTCATTTGGGAGCGGATATTTAAATAAAGATACAAAAATAAAAATATTTTGCATTTGTGCCCTTCAGCAAACAGCTCCGAAAGCTGCTGAAAAAAAAAAATCAGAGCCGGCAAAACCGAGGCGCAGATGAGGAAATTATTTTCCTGTTAATGTTGGAGATGAAAAAGCTCTTAATAAAAAGCAACCACCTGAAGGCAGGGGAAGGAAGGAAGGAGAAGTTTGGGGTTGTTTTATCGGCAACAAAACACCCGTGAGAGCCAAATTCCCCGAGCCGGGAGCCAAATTCCACCTGGGCCGAGCCGTGGGGCCACAAWCGGGGTTTTGAAGAGGGAGAAAAACCCAGCACATCCCACCTGGGAACCCTCCCATCCCCCAAAACCGCTGCCAAAACGTTTCCAAGRATCCTCGGGATCCGGGTCAACCAAAAATAGAAAATTTTCGAGGTTCCCCATGACCGTCAGCTGAGTGCAGAACCTCCCGGTTTTTATTTACTTAAATTCCGGGTTTTAATCCGAACTAGAACAGTTTCACTATGAACGGTCATGAAAAAGAAACTTGTTTTTACTTTTGCGAAAAGCATTGTTCTCAACTTCCCGCCTGGCCGGAGCCGGCTTCCTGCTGATGTTAAACCGAGATAAAGCAGAGCTCATTTCGGGATTTCATTCACCACCTCCCCGCGCCACAAAAAAAAGTGACTTTTTCATGGAATTTTAAGCTTTATCCCATTCGGTGACGCGACTTTAGCTCTCCCCAGCCGTGAATTGCCCGCGGGGACAGGGAGGTGTCACCGCGCTCGGGTGTCCCCAGTCCCGTGACACAGGAAACCGTGCAGTCGGGTTTTTTATTTCTTTTTTTTTCTTTTTTTTCTTTTTTTTTTTTCCCTTTCCACTTTCACCCTGAACAAAAGTTTCAAAATCCCCACTGACCCCTGATAAAAACTTGGCCAATGAAGGGTTTATTCTGCTTTTCTGCTTTTTCTGAGCAGTTAAAACCCTCCCCGCGCTCCCAAAAAAACCCTCAAGCATCAGCTCAGCTCTTCCATCAATAATTCAGAGTTTCCCTGCGATTTGGACAGAAATCCGAATATTTCCAGGTGTCAACTCTGAGTTTCCCCCAGAGTCCCGTGAGCAAAGCAGCTCYTAAAACCCAACCCCTACAGGCTGAAAAATCACCAAAAAATATATTTACACTGCGAGGCAGCGCAGCAAAGCCAAGGACTTGGCAGAGCCTCGGCTGCCGGGGGAATTCCCTTCATTTTGGCCTTTTTCAGGGAAAGGAAACAAAACCCGCATCCTCTCGGCCCTTTGGGCAGCTCCAGCCGTGCYCCGGCTGCTTTCCGAGGGTTCTCCTCATTTTCCCCTTCTCTCCCGGCCAAAATTTCCCCGTCCCTGCTCCAACCGAGCGGCCCCAAGGTCGCCTTCACCTTGGCCCGGCCGGGAAGAGCCCCTGGGCAAGAACTCCGTGAATCAAAAACCCCGCTCGTCCCGGGACAGCGCCATAAATTTGCATCTGAAGCGATCCGAGGGGCCGGCGCTGCTCCTTGGGGAGTTGTTTTTTTTTTTTTTTAAGTGGATTTGAGGGATGTGACAGATTTATTGGGCTCTGGAGTTCCCCTGGCTCTGTCTGGGGTCAGGGGTTAAAGACCCCACACCATAAAAGGGCGGAGTTCAATGGCTCAGCCTGGATTTTATTTTTTTTTTTCCCTCAAGTGAGGAGTTCAATTGCTGGGCCTAAATTTATTTTTTTTTTTTTTCAAGTGAGGAGTTCAATTGCTGAGCCTAATTTTTTTTTTTTCCTCAAGGAGGAGTTCAATTGCTGAGCTTAATTTTATTTTTTTTCCTCAAGGGAAGAGTTCAATGGCTGAGCCTGATTTTTTTTTTTTCTCTAGAGAGGAGTTCAGTGGCTGAGCCTGAATTTTTTTTTTTTTTCCTCAAGAGAAATCTTTTTTTAATAAAAATACTGGGGCAAAATACAGAGTGAGGGGGTTGAATTTATCCCCCCAACCCCCCCGAGCAGACCCCTGTGAGCTGCAGGGTGGAACAGCAGAGCTTTAAACCCCAAACACAGATCCCTGGTGCAGCCTGAGATTACCAGGGAAGGATTTCTGGCTTTTCCCTTTATACCTGCCAAAGCTCCAGMGCTGAACTCTCACC
The DNA here is from genome assembly GCF_030028575.1 of Malurus melanocephalus. Classification (NCBI taxonomy): domain Eukaryota; kingdom Metazoa; phylum Chordata; class Aves; order Passeriformes; family Maluridae; genus Malurus; species Malurus melanocephalus. The sequence continues at coordinate 20,446 of NW_026624892.1, read as the reverse complement.
CCCTCCTGCCCCATTTTCCGGGCAGGCAGCTGTGCCTGGTCAAGCTGGATTAAAAACTGACACTGGCAGTGCTGGGAAGGTCACAGAGTGWCCACAGGGGATGGGTCAGAGCCCCGAAAAAGGGGGGGTTGGACCCACAGAGYCCCCCGAGAGGGAATTTGTAGGGTCAGGGAGGGGACACATTTTGGGGTTGGGATCCTGCACTGGATCCCAAAAGGAGAAGCTGCACAAACTGAGCACTCCGGGGCTGCTGCGACCCCCAAAACCTCCCCTGGCASCAGCCCCACTCCCTCTGCCTCAGCCGGGCACTCAGGAGAGGAGGAATATCCGATATTTTCCAGGGAAAAGACCCCTGAGCCTGGAGGGGATTGTCCCTTCCAGCCCCTTCCCACCCCAAAGATCAGCTCCAGCAGCCCCACGG
>NW_026624892.1:14206-18999 GCF_030028575.1 Malurus melanocephalus | reverse complement strand
GGTGACCGGGAGGCACCAGCCGTGCCCGCAGCTCCGCGGGATGCTCGGCATTGCACCAGCGCACCTGGCAGAGCCCCCCGTGCCTCGGCAGGTACCTTGTGACTGCTCCTGCCGGGGCTGCGGCGCTTTCTGGGGAAGGTCTTCTATTTTGGGCAGAGTGTTTTCACTTGGCCTATATTAAGCGCTTTCGTTTCGCAGTCACAAGGCAGGCGCAGGGCGGTGCGGGAGCCGCTGCTCCTCCGGCAGCTCCGCAGCCTGGCAGCTCCCGGCGGGGCTGGCACACGCTCAGACGAGCCCGTTCCCCTCCAGGTGCTGCCCGATTCCATCCCAATTCCATCCCAATTCCATCCTAATTCCATCCCGATCCCATCCCGTTCCCGTTTATCCGTTCTCACTCCGCCGATTCCCCCCACCGCGGGAACTGCTTAGCGCCTCTTTCAATTCCTGGCTCGAATTCCTCTCTCCACCCCGGCTCCTGGAGACGGGAAAAAAAAACCGGGGAATTGCTGCAACACCGCCACGCGACAGCAGCGTGGAGGRAAAAACATTGAGAAACCCTCAGGTGTGACCTCTGCCAACCTCCCCGGGGATGCCGTGTGGGCACAGGGCTTGGCTTAGGGAAGCGTTTCCACCTTTTCCCTCTTTCCCCTCCCACTCTCCCGGGCCTCGGAGAGGAGATGGATCCGTGCCCCGTGCCTCGTGGACGCGCTAATTGTGATTACAGCCCTTGGGGGGATGACAGCAGAAAATAAAYAAACACCTCTCGCAGGTCCCACGGCCCGGCTGGATGAGGCGCGTGGGAAAGCCCTGCGGCTGCGGGATAATGAGGAGCCGGGATAATGAGGAAGRAGCATCCTCAGCTCTGACTCAGGCCGGGCTTAGCCTGGCCCCACGAGCTGGGATGGACCGGGAAGGTCTCGCTGCCCTCCCCCCGTGCCAGCCGGGCACCGGGACCTGCGTGGAATTCAGGCCGGCTGGGCAGGGACGGGTTATAAATAGCCGCGTTTCAGATTCTGCCTGCGTGAGGCTCTTCCCTTCGCTCTCTGGTTTATTTTCTCCCCATTCCCAAGGCAGCCTGGGTTGAACGGGAGCACGGGCCGGACCCTGCCCGAAATCCTGCGGGGGAAACCTGGAGCGGGAACGGTTAAATTGGTGCAAATCCCCGATGTTGATGCACTTATACCGGATTAACCTTTGCATCAATGGGCTCCCAGATCACGCTGAACTGGCTTAACCCTTSCCTAAATGGGTTTAACTGGTTTGCAGCAGGGGCTGGTGGAGGTTTAACGAGCTCACGGYTGAGTCCCAGCAGCGCTGCTTTCCTGGGGAGCCCCCATTAGAGCCCCATGCAGAGGGGATCCCCCAAAATCCCTTTAGGGGCTGGAAGGATGTGAGGGCACACCCCAGATTTGGGGGGAATCCCTCACCACGAGCACYTTTTCCAGAACATTTTCCAGTTCCCCCTGCCCTGTGTTTTCTCACATCCCCTTGGCACCCTGACTCTGAAGGAGACCCCAAAATTTCCCCTTTTTAGGGTTCCCCACCCCAGCCGGGTCACAGATCCCCTCCCTTACACCCCAACAAACCCCCACTGCTGCAAAGGGACTGAAAACAGCCTGGCACCCCATACAGAACCAACCTGGCATCCCTTTTCCATCCACCAACACCAGTACCCCCAATCCCAGCGCTGCTGACCCTGAGATCCCCCCAGGGTGACCACCGCAGCCGGGAGGGAGCGGTTTTGGGGTAAATGAGGACTATTTACAGATTCTCCGAGTCGCACAGTGCAAAGCAGCTCCAACCCGCCCTTGCTGCGGGCGGGGAACGTCGCCCTTGCTCCGTGACCCGGCAAAGCAAGCGCTTTTTGAGCACCCGCCGCCAAATCAGGCATAAAAACCCCACTGAGTTCCCTTCCTGAGCCGGGCCCGAGCCCACGGCAGAGAGGACAGAACATCCTGGAGGTGTGAGCGAGTCCCGCTGGGCTCCGGGAGCAGCGCAAGCCCCGGGCTGGCCCCGTGTGTGCCGGGCAGCACGTTCCTGCTCTTATCAGCTCCATCGGGATCGGCTGCGGCGGAGCTCCAAGGGAACAGCCCGCGGGGAGAGCGTTCAAGGAGCTCCTGCTGGCTCTGGGTGCCTGTAATCCCATGGTGCTGCCCATTATCCCATCGCGGTTCCCATAACCCCATCGCGGTTCCCATTATCCCATGGTGCTGCCCATTATCCCATCGCGGTTCCCATTACCCCATGGCGGTTCCCATTATCCCATCGCGGTTCCCATTATCCCATCGCGGTTCCCATTATCCCATCGCCTCCCTCCTTTCCCACCGAGTCACCGGCGGATCGCACTGAGTCACGCCCGTGGCTCCTTTCCGTGGCCCGTGGCCATTTCCCCGGTGCCTCGGTTCCCATTGACTCACCCACGCTTTCCCRGTCCCAACCCGGGTATTTTTGGTCACTCGGACTCAGCTGGGACCTGCCTTCCTTCCCCGCATCCCCAGGCTGGGCAGCTCCTAAAATCCCCTTCAGCCTGTGCAGAAATGCCATTCCCGAGCCTTCAGGGTGCCTTTTCCAGGAGCAAAGGATTCCCCGTTTTCTCACCCTGGCTGGCATCTTCTACTGTGGTTTTGTTGTTGGTTTGGGTTTTTTTTTCTTTGTTTTCTTTTTTGTTTGTTTGTTTGTTTTTGTATTTTGTAATTTTGGGTTTTTTTTGTTTTTTTTTTCACAGACCAAGGGAAAAATAATAAAAAATTTGGAGAATTTAGATGCAATCAGTGCCTCAAACACATTCCTTCACACTTCCCATCCATCCCTTCCTCCATGGCGGAACCATCCCGTGGTTTGTTTTCTCCATTTGCAGTGGGGGAAGCATTAGGGAACGAGTCTGAAAGATTTGGAAAAAGCAGGAAAATGGGATTTTTGTGGGGAGCAGGGATTCGCGGGCCACGACGCGTGCCGGCGCACACCGAGCCGCCCTGAACGGCTCCGAGTGGAAAATTCCTGCCCGTTGAGCCGGGATTGCGGTCCAACAGGTTTTTTAGTCCCAGCCCCCTTTTGAGCTGTGTCAGTGCAAAAACTCATCCCTAGGGCATTCGTTTGGATCACATGGGCGAGCGTATAAAAATGGGTGCTGCCTGTCCGGGCCAGTTCGCACCTGGAAAGGGCAGGCGGCTGCCGGAACGGAGCGAAGGAAGAGCCGCGGGACAGAGCGGSGCCGCTGCGCTCAGGTAACCGCGCCCGGAGCGAATCCGTGCCCAGCTTCCCCCCGGGGATTTGCGGCCATGGGGGCGCGGAGAGGGTGAGGGGTTCTCTGACGGGAAGGTTGTGAGGGTTGGGAATGGGAGAAGGGGTGGATCCCATCCCAAAAACAGCCCCGAGAGCCCCCGAGGCTGTTCCAGGCCCCGGGGTGATGCAGCTCCTCGCTCCTTGGAGCTGAGAATTGAGGTGAGTGTCCTGTGCGGCGCCTTGGTGGCCCTCAGGCTTTAACAAGTAGCCCTTAGGCACAGAGGAAGCTGCCCACGTGTGAGCAGGACACACCGAGATGTGCGGGCAAAGAGTTTTCCAGCCTGGAATTCGAGCCCGGCCGCTGTTGGCCGTTCCAATCGGGGGTGTTGATGGCTCCTGGCATCACCGAGGGCTCTTTGGCGTCTCCTCCCCGCCCGAGAGCCCCGCAGGGCACGGGGACMGGCAGCGCTGCCGCCTCTTCCCTCGCCCTTGGGGTGTTTTGGGGACCTGCGAGCGCTTTCGCAAGCCGGGGCAAGGCACGGCCGCTCCCCCGCAGGCCRGGATTTGCAGCAGAGCTCTGCGGTGAGGAAAGAGGGAAATTCTCCTGCCCCGSGGCTCCTGAATGCTGCCGGTGCTGGTTGTCACCTCGTGTCCCTTTTTCCTGCCGTTCYTTCCCTCCTTCTCCCCGCTGGGATCCCCAGAAGTTTCCTCCCCACTCAACATCGCGGTTTCTCCTTCTCTCCATCCGCACTTGGAGACAGTTGCTTGGAGACAGAATCACCGTTCTTTGGTGTTTTAATCCAATTTTTTTTTTTTTTTTTTTTTTTTTTTTTTTTTTTTTTTTAAATGGGGGAGCAGTGGGGGCAAAGAGAGGCGATGGGATGAGCGACACAGGTTGGGGTCAGACTAGGGGAGGAGAGCCCAGGAAAGGTCTGACAGCAGAGAGAAAGGTCTAGAACGAGCAAATCCAGCGTTTTTCACTCATTTGGAAATACCAAACCTCCCATCAGCCCTCCACGCTCCGTGCCGGGTTCTGGCTGCACCCAGACCAAGGGACAAATCCCAGCAGGGTCCCATTTTGTCCCTTCTCCTCCCAGGTGCGACACGAGAATGAATTCCTTGGCTGGGGGTGATTTGGAGGGTTTTTTTCCTTTTCTGACCAAGAGCCCGAGCTGGTTGGCAAATTTATCCTCCTATTTTTTTTCGCCTTGCTCTCCATAGCAAGAGAAACCAGGAGGAAAAAGGGAAACAGAGAAGCCACAGGATGCACCGTTMTGAGAGGAACTTTCCCCAAAATAGAAGCTTTTCACAGCTTTTTCACGAGGCGTCAGCAGCTCTTAATGCTGTACGAAACTGTGAATCCTGCCTGGAGCAGCCGGCGGGGGCCTGACAGCGCTCCAGGCTGCAGCTGCGGCCTTTTTCGGGAATGTGGGGCCGAAAAGTGCACCCCAAAACCTGGGGACGAGCAGCTGGAACCCCAAACTCGGCTGTGGTTCCATCCCAGCAGCGTTTCCTGCATCCCCCGGGGTGKTAAATCCAGCACATCCCAGCTGGAGGATGCAAAAATCCCC
>NW_026624892.1:5703-10636 GCF_030028575.1 Malurus melanocephalus | reverse complement strand
GGGACAGGTTCAAGAGGTTTAAATTTGAGAGACGGGAGTGGGGAGCAAAAGTTGATTTAATATCAGCGCTGCCCGAGAGAGCGGCGCTGAGCTAGGGGGGATTTCACTGGGCAGCCGTGCCATGCCGTGCTGTGCTGTGCCATTCCGTGCCAAACCGTGCCAAACCGTGCCAAACCGTGCCAAACCGTGCCAAACCGTGCCTGGCTCGCTGCGGATCAGTCAGCCGAGACTCGTGCTCCTCCTCCCACGAGAAAAGGGGCTGCGAGCAGCACCCCCGAGCTCCACAACCGCCCCCGACCCCTCCCCTGCCCCGTGCCCACCCCGCTGCCCCCACCCGGTGCCCTCTCCTCCCGGGAAGGAGGCCCCGCTGCCGGCCGGAGCGTTTCTCCTGGCCAGTGACAATCGTGCTTTTGTTCCTCCTGGCCGCGACAGGGGCAGGCGGGAATTTGGCTGCCCGGAAAGCCGCCGGGAACCCATTCTGCCACAATTAAGCACCTGCTACAAGAGAGCAAATAAGCCAAATCATGCGGCTGGCAAACAAGCTTTACGTGTTCCTTCCCCGTGACCCACTCCAAGAAGCAGAAAGCTCCGGGCTCTGCGGCTCGGCTGCTCGCAGCTCCCGGGGCAGGGATTCAACAGCTCCGCCGCTCGCCGGCTCCCGGTCCCGGCGCGGGCACCGAGGCAGCGCCGGGAGCCGCCTCTCGCCGCCTCCAAAGCCGAAAAGGCTTTCCCCTCCCYAAATTAGCGGCTCCATCTCCTTCTGCTATGGAGAGACAGATCCCCGTGCTGCGAGTTCGGTGAGGCGGGGGGCGCCGGCCGGGTTTGGGGGGGCCGTGCCGGGGAGAGGAGAGAGGAGAGGAAAGGACGCCGCGGGGATGGAATGCGGTGTGGCAGCAGCGCCAGGCTCAGCTCGGGCTGCCAGCCGGCCTGATCCGAGCGAGAAGCGATCAGGGCATCCCGAGGGGCCGAGCTTAGCGCGGCTCCGCGGCGGCGGTGGYGAGGGAAGGCGGCCGAAAGGCTCGGGAAGGGATGGCGAGGATCACATGATGCGGATATGCGGGGTCAGAGCAGCGGGGCCGGCGGTGCCCGGCGCTTTTCCCGGAGATGACTCGGAGTTTTTTTATGGCCCCGAGGGTTCAGATTTCGGGGGGTTTGCTCTGGGGGTGAGGAGGGGGCTGTGATAAATTCTGCAGGGCGGGAGGAAAAGGCAGGAGCGCAGCGTGGGGCCTGTGCTCGGAGAGCACGGGGGGGATGGAGCAGCTCTACTGCCCCCACGGAGAGCCCCCTGAAGGGTTTTGGGGGTGCTCCGGGGGGGCTGTGCGGGTTGTGAGGGGCCCAGCGGAGATTTGGGGAGGGGGAAAGGCGCTCCGAGGGATGCAAGAGGGGGTGCACCCCTTCCCCGGGTCAGGATTGGGGGTCCGGGGCGGGTCAGGTGCAGAGGAGGGGTGGAGGTGCGATGGGGGGGTGATGAGGGTGTCACCCCCTCCCCGTGGGTGTCACAGACATTGAGGGCAGGGTGCGAGGGGCACGGGCAGGGTGGGGGGCTCACCCTGGGCAGAGCGGGGTTACAGATCCACACAGCGGGGGCCGGCATGGAGGGAGGGTCAGGGGCATGATTTGGGGGTCCTGAGGCAGATTTGGGGGAACATGAAAAAGCCCCCCGTTCAGGGACAGCATGGGGGTCCCACGGCAGGACCGGGGGGGCACAACGGCGCCTCCTGCAAGGGACATGAGGAGGGTCCCCACGCGSGGCAGGATGCGCCCGTACCCCCCCGGGGGACCCCCCCGTGTCCCTCTCAGCCAATGCGCGGCAGCGGGGGGGGMTCGGGGGCGGGGCCGCGCCGGGGCCGCTTGTTTTTTGTGAATGAAAGGCGGGGCGGCCGCGACTGCAGCGCGCAGGGCAGCGCGCACCGCTCGGCGCAGCGCGCAGGGCCGCGATCCGCGCACGGCTCCGCGCACGGGCTCCGCGCAGGGCTCCGCGCAGCGCAGCGGGCCGCGGATGCGGAGATCGGGGCGGCCGAGGCGCCGCCATGGGCCCCCGCGGCCCCGGCCCTGAGCCGCGCAGAGCGGCGCCCAGCCGTGCCCAGCCGAGCCGCGCAAACTGCGCCGTGGCCATGTCCGGAGGGGCGAGCCCGGCCCCGGCCCCTGGGAGCCGCCGCTTCGTCTGTGTTGGTGTAAGTACCGGGGGACCCCTCCCCGCCCCCCGCTCTCCGCGCTTCCGCCCCGCGTCCCGCTCCGCCTCCGCGCATCCTGCCCCGCCGCCCGGCCCGGCCCTGCTGCCGGACAGGGGGACAGAGAGGGCCCGGACCCTCCGCCGTGCCCCGCACCCCCGATCCGGGCGGCCSGAGCACCCCCGGAACGCCCCGCACCGGCTCCCGATGCTCTCCAGCCCCTTCTCTGTGTCCCGCAGCCCTCCCGGTGCTTCCCGTGCTTCTCGCAGTGCCCCGCACCCCCGAATCGGTGCTCCCAGCACCCTCAACCTCCTTGCGGTGCCCCGCACCCCCGATTCGGTGCTCCGAGCTCCCCTGAGCCTCCCCGCGATGCCCCGCACCCCCGAATCGGTGCTCCCAGCACCCCCAACCTCCTTACGATGCCCCGCACCCCCGATCGGGTGCTCCGAGCTCCCCTGAGACTCCCCGCGATGCCCCGCACCCCCGATTCGGTGCTCACAGCACCCTCAACCTCCTTGCGGTGCCCCGCACCCCCGATTTGCTCCGAGCTCTCCTTGCCGTGTCCTGCACCCTCGATCTCCCGAGCACCCCCCACCCTCCTCGTGATGCCCCGCACCCTCTCCCGGCGCTTCCCGCCCCCCTTGCGATGCCCCGCACCCCCGATTCGCGTGCTCCGATCACCCCTGAAACCCCCAGACCCACTCCAGACCGTCCCCATTTCCTCTGCGACGCTCCGACCCCTCTCCGATGACCCCGCTGCCCCGATCCGGATGCTCCGAGCACCCCGAGACCCCTCGCAATTCCCCGCACCCCCAGATCCCGCTGCTCCCCTCTCCCTTCCCAAACTCCCGCACCCTCTCCCGGTGCTCCCCCCTCATTCCCGGTCCCGGTACCCCCCTCCCGCCGCATCCCCCGGTCCCGGCCGTGCTGCAGCCCCGCTCGGGGCCCCGTTCTTCCCGCACCGCCTCCCCGCGGCCTCCCCAGCCCCGGCTGCCTCCGCTCCTCGGGGCCGCCCGGGCCCCGCTCCTCCCGCACCCCGCGGTCTCCCCAAATCCCCCCCGTTATTTTTATTGTGCGTCGCTGCCGTTTCGGGGAGGTTTCGCCCCGGTTTTGGGGGGTTCTGCTCCCCGGGCGAGGTGCGGGATGGAGGATTTTGAGCCTGGGAGTTGCTAAGCGACGGCTCCCGGGGTGATGGTGCAGTTGCCTTGGCAACCGCGGGCTGGGAGCCTGCAAGGAGCAATTTTGGGGGGGTCTCCTTGAGGTGGGGGGTGGGTGTGAATTGGGTGCCCGTGGTTTGGGTGGGGGGCTGCGGTGGGCAGGGAGAGCAGTGCCCACCGCAGGCCTCGGGGGCTGCCCCGCTCCCGAGGGAAGAGCCTTTCCTTAGCGAGCTGCARTTCCTCGGCATTTCGGGTTATTTTTACTCTCCAATGGGTTCTGGAGCTGTCCCCAGAAGAGAAGTGATGGTGAGGAGGGTGGGGAGGGGGCTTGGAAAGGTTCAGCCCCTCCAGGGATGGTTGAGGGGCTGTGACTCCTCATCTGTAGGGCCAGCAGAGCTCCCCGATGTGCTTCTCCTTTATCCAGAGCCCCTTTTTGTCCCCGCTGCTGTCCCCCTCCCTCTCCTCACCGCGGGCTCTGATCCCACAGGGATTTAGCCCTTAATTCCCATGAGGCACCGGACTTTCCGAGCCCAGAGCTCCGGAGGGGGGGTGGGCTGAGCTGAGCTCCCCAGGAGGGACAAACATCCCAAGCGCCAAGCGCAGCTGTCATTCCCCGCTCCTTCCCCTCCACCCGAGCGAGCTCGGCCGAGTCGAGCCTAAAAATAACCACAGCCSAGCTCCCTGAGCGCTCACACCCCCCATCCTGGAGATCTCCCGGTCCTACAGAGCCCAGCCGATCCCCGGGAGGAGCAGGAAAATCGGGGTGGCAGCAGAGGGGGATGCCCGAGGTGGAAACGGATTTTAGGGGGGCTAACAGGGAAAAAGCACGCTTTCTCAACCTCAATTTTTGCAAGGAGGCTGCTGCTCCYGCTTTCCAGCGCCTTTTGGGATGAATTCCCCGCATCCCCGAGGATGGAGGGGGCGTGGAATGCGGTGAAAACCACTCGGAGAAGTTTTACCTTGGGACCAGSCCGGTGTGGGGCCCGAAGCCACCTGGGTTGGTGGCACCTGCCCGTGCCACCCCCTGCCCACGGCATCCAGGTGTGCCCGGGGTGGCTGCGTGCCCGGGGAGGTGCTCACATTGGGAAGTCCTTGCCAGGCTGCCGGTTTGGGGAGCTGTGGTCCCACGTGCGGGGCTCGGTTGCCATCGTTACCGGGTATTTTCGCTCGCTGCGCTGGTGGTTTATTATAGCAGCAAGGGAGCGGCAAAGGGGGAGCAGATCCGTGGCCTTGGGAAGTTCGGAGAAATTTGGGTTATTTTTTTTTTTGGGGGGGGTTTCACCGTCCCTCAGCTTCCTCACTGCTTTTCCCGATGGAAACCACACAAATCCCTGGTTGATGCTGCCGTGGGTTAATTCTGGCTGGTTTGAGATGGGTGRCACATCTGGGCACATCTGTCTGCTGCAGCAGCAGTACCCGCAGCACCAATTCCTTGCCAGGAGCTCTCCCAGTTCTGAGCCTCAGGGAAATCTGAGGAGTTTTTTCTTGCTGCTCTTAGCTGGGAGTAAATATCCCCTTGGGAATGGGGTGGGGAAAGGGGGCAGGTCAGTGTTCCCCGCCGGGCAGCAGAGCCTGGCATTGCCCTCAGGCAGCTCTGGAACCTTC
>NW_026624892.1:2441-4240 GCF_030028575.1 Malurus melanocephalus | reverse complement strand
GCTCCCGGGATGTGGTAGACGATGTCAGCGTGTCCTTGCGCCTCTGGGACACCTTTGGTGACCACCACAAGGACAGGCGCTTTGCCTACGGCAGGTAAGGACGGGCAAATCCCCCTTACCCCGGGGCGGGCAGGGTGCCCCAGGCCGGACCTTGACCCTCCCCATCCTCCCKCCAGGTCCGACGTCGTGGTTCTGTGCTTCTCCATCGCCAACCCCAACTCCCTGCACCATGTGAAGACCATGTGGTACCCGGAGATCAAACACTTCTGTCCCCGCGCCCCCGTCATCCTGGTGGGCTGCCAGCTCGACCTGCGCTACGCCGACCTGGAGGCCGTCAACCGGGCACGGCGACCCTTGGCCAGGTGGGACCACGGTGACGCCCCGGAGATGTTTTTCCCCTCCCTTCTGATCTGGAGAGGCCTCCTCATTAATTATCTCGTTAATTTTCTCATTGTTAGTTTTCTCATTTTTAGTTATCTCGTTGTTAATTATCTCGTTGTTAATTTTCTTTTTTTTAGTTATTTTGTTTTTAGTTATCTCGTTGTTAATTATCTCGTTGTTAATTTTCTTTTTTTTAGTTATCTCACTTTTAGTTATCTCGTTTTTAGTTATCTCGTTGCTAATTATCTCGTTGTTAATTATCTCCCGTCCTTTTCAGGCCAATCAAACCCAACGAGATCCTCCCCCCGGAGAAGGGCAGGGAGGTGGCCAAGGAGCTGGGGATCCCGTACTACGAGACGAGCGTGGTGGCCCAGTTTGGCGTCAAGGACGTCTTTGACAACGCCATCCGCGCCGCCCTCATCTCCCGCCGCCACCTGCAGTTCTGGAAGTCKCACCTGCGYAACGTGCAGCGTCCCCTGCTCCAAGCCCCCTTCCTGCCCCCCAAACCCCCTCCTCCCATCATCATCGTCCCGGACCCCCCTTCCAACAACGAGGAGCGTCCGGCCCACCTCCTGGAGGACCCGCTGTGCGCGGACGTCATCCTGGTGCTGCAAGAGAAGATCAAAATCTACGCACACAAGATCTACCTCTCCACCTCCTCCTCCAAGTTCTACGACCTGTTCCTCATGGACCTGAGCGAGGAGGACCAGCAGGGCGCGGCGGCGGCGGGGCACGGCTTCGGGGCGGCCGTCACGGCGGCYGCCGAGCGGATGCTGCACCAGGAGGAGAGGCACCACGGGCGGGATTTCCTGCTGCGGGCCGCCAGCTTCGACATCTGCGAGAGCGCCGAGGAGGCCGGACCCGGCCAGCGCAAACCGTGCCTTAGAGCCTCCACCAGTGACGGCATCCTGCGTGGTGACCGCTACGACGGCGGCGGAGAGCGCGGGCTGCGGCGCGGCCGGAACCTCTCGTCGTGGAGCCGCGCCTTCGCCAGCATCCAGGAGGAGATGGCCGAGGACCCGCTGACCTACAAATCCAAGCTGATGGTGGTGGTGAAAATGGACTCGTCCATCCAGCCGGGGCCGTTCCGGGCCGTGCTCAAGTACCTGTACACGGGCGAGCTGGACGAGAACGAGCGGGACCTCATGCACATCGCCCACATCGCCGAGCTGCTCGAGGTGTTCGACCTGCGCATGATGGTGGCCAACATCCTCAACAACGAGGCGTTCATGAACCAGGAGATCACCAAAGCCTTCCACGTCCGGAGGACCAACCGGGTGAAGGAATGCCTGGCCAAGGGGACTTTCTCGGGTACGGCGCCGTCCCAAACCGTGGGGGTGGTTCCGAGGAGAGGAGGGCGGCTCGGAGCTCCCGGCTTTGCTCTCAGGGTTGGCTGTCTCTCCCCCGGGGTTTTTGGT
>NW_026624892.1:0-2156 GCF_030028575.1 Malurus melanocephalus | reverse complement strand
CCCCCTCGAGAAAGTGAGCGTGAAGCCTTTCCCCAGGGTTTCCTGCTTCCCATCTGGCCCAGCAGCTCTGTTTATTTATGGAAGAGCTGCGAAGGCGATTTCCTTCTCTCCCGGCCCAGATTTTCACAGGGTCATCCTGATTTATTAGGACCAAGTGCCCTTAGTGGGATTTCCCCAGCTTTCCCGCCAGCACCACGAGCCACCAGCACGAGGTGACGTCCCAGGGGGATGTGAATGTCCCGTCCTCCCTCCCGCTGGGTTTTTTTTTCGTGGAGATGGATCCTAATATGGTCAGGCTGTCCCTCTGTCAGGGACAGATGTGTGCTGGCCCTTGGCACAGCGGGGCAGGAGATCCCCAGCTCTCCAAGGACTCCAGCTTGGATTTGCTTCCCGTTTTTTCCCCTTTTTCAAAGGCGTTGTGTGACCTRGGAAAATCCCTGGGAATGAGCCAGGATTCCTCCCTGAGCCCCTCGGAGCTGGCAGGGAATGCTGCATCAAAAATGAAAAAATGGATTTTTTTGGGGGAAAAATATAGGATGTGCCAGGCTCTGCCCCGTTCCCCCTGCTGTCCCCGGGGCGAGCTGTTCCGTGGCAATGGGTGGCCGAGCCCTGGGTGCCAGGGCCGGTCCCAGCAGCTCCCTGTGCTTGTCCCCAGATGTCACCTTYGTGCTGGATGACGGTGCTATCAGTGCCCACAAGCCCCTGCTCATCTCCAGCTGCGACTGGATGGCTGCCATGTTCGGCGGCCCCTTCGTGGAGAGCTCCACCAACGAGGTGAGCAGAGCTCCCCAGAGGGGGTGGGGACAGGGTTTGGGGACATCCCCGAGGTGACAAATTCATCTTTGGCAGGTGGCACTTCCTCACACCAGCAAGAGCTGCATGCGGGCGGTGCTGGAGTACCTGTACACGGGCCAGTTCAGCTCCAGCCCCGACCTGGACGACATGAAGCTCATCATCCTCGCCAACCGCCTCTGCCTGCCGCACCTGGTGGCTCTCACAGGTCAGCTGGGGTGGCCGTGATGGGGTGGGGTGACGGTCACTCTGTCCTGGCCGCCCCCTGACCCCGTGTGTGTCCACTCCCCACTCCTACAGAGCAGTACACGGTGACCGGGCTGATGGAGGCGGCGCAGATGATGGTGGACATCGATGGGGACGTGCTGGTGTTCCTGGAGCTGGCTCAGGTAGGACAGGGGCACGTGCTGGAGGGGCTGGGGGGGTTTGAGGTGACACATGGAGGGGGCTGGCAGAGCTGGGCATGCTCAAGGTGACACACAGAGGGGTCTGGCAGGGTTGGAGGTGACACACAGAGGGGGCTGGGATGGTCGAGGTCACACACAGAGGGCATGGCAGGGTTGGGAGGTGACACAGAGAGGGGCCTGGCAGGCTGGGGGTGCCCGAGGTGACACCCAGAGGGGTGTGGCAGGGCTGGAGGTGACACAAAGAGGGGGTTGGGATGGCTGGAGGTGACACCCAGAGAGGTGTGGCAGGGCTGGGTGGTGACATAGAGAGGGGTCTGGGATGGCTGGGGGTGCTCAAGGTGACACCCAGAGGGACCTGGCAGGGTTAGAGTGTTTAAGGTGACACACAGAGGGGTCTGGCATGGTCGAGGTGACACACAGCGGGGCATGACAGTGCTGGCGATGGCCGAAGTGACACACAGAGGGCTCTGGCAGGGCTGGAGGTGACACAAAGAGGGAGTTGGGATGGCTGGAGGTGCTCAAGGTGACACATGGAGGGTCTGGCAAGGCTGGAGGTGACACAAAGAGGGAGATGGGATGGCTGAACTTGCTCAAGGTGACACACAGAGGGTCTGGTGTGGTTGAGGTGACACCCAGAGGAGGCTGGCAGGGCTGGGAGGTGACACAGAGGGGTCTGGTGTGGTCGATGTCACACACAGAGGGTCTGGCCAGGCTGGGAGGTGACACAAAGAGGGCCTGATGTGGTTGAGGTGACACCCAGAGGGCCTGGCAGCTCTGGGTGCTGGACACCAGCTCTGGCCGTGGCTGTCCATGGAGAAATGAGCTGAACCCCGTTGGTGGCCCATTCCCGGTGGCCCTGAGCCCGTGTCCCCTCTCCCCCAGTTCCACTGCGCCTACCAGCTCGCCGACTGGTGCCTGCACCACATCTGCACCAACTACAACAACGTCTGCCGCAAG
>NW_026624891.1:21137-23387 GCF_030028575.1 Malurus melanocephalus | reverse complement strand
TCAGTGACCATCAGTGACCATCAGTGACCATCAGTGGCCATCAGTGACCATCAGTGACCATCAGTGATGGTCAGCGACTGTCAGTGACCATCAGTGACCATCAGTGACCATCAGTGGCCATCAGTGACCATCAGTGACCATCAGTGACTGTCAGTGACCATCAGTGACCATCAGTGACCATCAGTGACCATCAGTGATTGTCAGTGACCATCAGTGACCATCAACAGCCATCAGTGACCATCAACAGACATCAGTGACCATCAGTGACCATCAGTGGCCATCAGTGACCATCAGTGATCACCAGTGACCACCAGTGACCACCAGTGACCATCAGTGATTGTCAGTGACCATCAGTGACCATCAACAGCCGTCAGTGACCATCAATGGTGCTGAAGTGACCATCAGTGACCAACTGTGACCATCAGTGACCAGCAGTGACCAGCAGTGACCAGCAGTGACCATCAACAGCCATCAGTGACAATCAATGACCAGCAGTGACCAGCAGTGTCCATCAGTGACCAGCAGAGACCATCAGTGACCAGCAGTGACCATCAGCTCCAATCCTCCCCCCGGCTGCTCGGACACTCCTGCTCTGGGCACAGAGAGATGAGGAGCAGGACCTGATCAGCATCGGAGGCGAAGAAATCGGGATCCAGCAGGAACCCAAATGCTGAGAACTGCGCCCCGTTGGACCCATGGACATTGAACCCATGGAGCTCTCTGGGCTTGGGCTGGAGAAAGTTTGGGGCAAATCTYRTGAAATCCACRTGTCACGGAATGATTTTCTCTGCACAGSYGGGCTGTGTGTGGGTGAAATGATTTCTGTGGCACATCCTGGCCMGGAAATAAAGCAATGCCTTGACTCTCTGACATTAAAAATGTTGTTGGGTGGTTTTTGTTTTTCCCGCAGTTTTGGTGACAATCGCAGCTCCCAGCTCCACCCGCTGTTCCTGCCTTGGCTTTGGGAACGGGATAACGCTGACGTTGCCACGCGAATCGGGGACGTTGGAGGCCGAGGGAAGGTGGGACTCTCCCTGGCAGGACGCGCGGCCACTTCCATTAATTGTCACCCTCGGAGCTTATTTGGCGCTTCGCGAGCTCAGAATTAAATAAATTACATTTATTTTTGCTTTCGCTTGTGGTTTCTGCTAAACAGCTGCTTCAGGGGTCAGCGGTGCCCAGGCTGACCCCTCGGGCTGGGGCGTTGTTTGATTTTATCCAAATTGGGCACACACAGCAGAATCCTGAAGGGAACTGGAATTTTCTGCTCCAATCCATTTCCATATGAGCCGGGCTGGGTGGTTTAGGGCGGGCTGAGTCCTGGGGATGGAATTACAGAGTCAGTTGGCCACAAATTTGGGAAAACAGGGATTTCCTCTGTGGAGAGGATGGGGATGGGCACCACTGGCATCGCCTTTTCTGGGTAAAGTGGTTTATTATTATTTAATAATTTTCTTAATATTTAATAACATTTATATAATGCATTATATTAAATCTTATATTATATAAATTAAATATTTACTATATATCAAGATAATATTTTATATATTAATAATAATTATTAAATTGTACATTTAATAATATTTATATATTTTATAATATTTGATAATAGCTATATTATTTATATTGTTGCTATTATTACATCAGTAATTTAACTTTTGTTATTCATGTTATTATACAGTTATTTAATTAGTGGTTTATTATTATTTAATCAGCTAGTTTATTTCTGTTATCACTATTATTATTTATATTTATATTTATATTTATATTTATATTTATATTTATATTTATATTTATATTTATATTTATATAAACATACACATATATAGAAATCCATAAAAAAATTGTGCTTACGTATAATTTTTTTGGAAAATAGATATAAAAATAAATAAATAATTTACATATACAAATGAATAATTACACACCCTCGCATCCATTTATATATAAAATAATCCCAACACAAAATCCAGCACTTAGCCCTGCGCAGACCCATTTTCCTGGAAGAGAACCCCTGGATCCCATGACTTTTCCCAGGATGGATAAATCCCACAGGTGACCCTTTCCCAGGGTTTTGGGAGCTTTTCCAGCTGGACCGGGCCCAGCCGAGCACTCAGAACATTCCAGATTCCCCCGGGGTTGGGATTTTCACCTTTCCCGAGCACTCAGAACATTCCAGAATCCCCGGGGCTGGGATTTTCACCTTTCCCAAGCACTCAGAACATTCCAGATTCCCCCAGGGTTGGGATTTTC
>NW_026624891.1:4057-19346 GCF_030028575.1 Malurus melanocephalus | reverse complement strand
ATTTCATCAGAAAATGTAAAATTAAAAAAAATAAAAAGGTGTTTCATAATAAAATAAAAAGGAGGGGGTGGTATTTGTGCTGCTGAGTGAAAGCTCCCTGGGTTCGTCTCAGCTCCTGGAGTTTTCTGCCTTGGAATTTTGGAAATTTTCCATTAATTTTCCATGTGATTTTGAATGGAAAATTAGGATTTTTAAGGAAGCAAAATTCTGTCCACCTTTTGGTAGGAATGTGGGAATTTGGAGGTTCGGGGCTGCTTCAACTCTCATAGGATCCAAAAAAATGGGAAAAGAAATCCCAAGAAATTGTTGCAGTTCCCGTGGACACGGCTCTGCTCGCCCCCAGAGGTGGCAGAGCTCCAAATGGACCTGGAGAATCATCAGTGAGAGGTGGAATAAACAACTGCACATTTCATCTTTTACATTTATTGGGAATAATAAACCGGAATTCCCGCTCCGCTGCTCCCGGCCGTGATGCAGACGGGGTTAACCCAGACAGGGGGAAAAGGTATTTTCAACATYGTTTATGATAATTCAGCGCTGAATCTTCTTTGAGGGAGTTGTGAGCRCTGCTGTCCGACCCGGAATCAAAATAGTGATTAATGAGGATATTTTTCATATGCAAATGAGCATCTGATCTATAGGTAGCGACAAATTGTCAGAACAGAACAAACYAAAGGAGGGTTTTTAGTCAGAAGTGAATATTTATGCAGTGTGGGTGCAGATGCAGCCTGGATGCGGATATAGGGGAGGACAAGTTGCTTTCCATGGCTTGTTTTGTGGATTATTATTTATTTTTTGGGATGGAGATGAACTCTTGGCCTCCCAGTCTCTTCCCTCTTCCTGCAGAGGGGTTGGATCTTTGGGCTGGCTCTGTCTGGGATGGATTGCAGGGGTGAGCAGTGAGCCAGGAATGAGGAATTGTGGGGGAAGAGCCAAAATCTGACCTTGAGATTTGCACAATTTTCATTTTTTGAGAGTGGGGCCACCAGTGGCACACAGACCCCCCCAGAAATCCCACTGTGAAATGCTGAGCAGGCRCTTCCTGGGCCACAATGGGGAATATTTAAAATATTTAAAAATTAAATAACGCTCAGTGAATGACTTTATAAAGCATTTTGGCATCCAGAGTGGGATTTGGTCAGGGAGCTGTTCCCCAAATAACGGATGGGTGTGTTTGGCATAGGGAGGGATGGAAATGGCACAAATATCTGAGTTTTGGGAATTGTTAAAGCTGTTCAGGAAGACTCCAGTGCTGCCCTCTGAGCAACCCAAGCATKATCCAAACCAGAAATGGTCCCTGGGAGATCCTGGAGATGCCCTGAGGATCCAATTCCCTGCAGCTCCTGGATCAAGAAACTCCCAGGAGCAGCTCAGGGAGCTCCTGGTGCTCCACATCCCTCTAGCATCTCCCTGGGAATGGGCTGGGAATTAACCCAGCCCTGGAAAACTGGGAATTAACCCAGTCCTGGAGAACTGGGAATTAACCCTGCCCTGGTGAGCCAGGAATTAACTCAGCCTTGGTAAACTGGAATTAACCCAGCCCTGGCAAATTGAGAATTAACCTAGTCCTGGAAAACTGGGAAGTAACCCAGCCCTGGCAAACTGGGAATTAATCCAACCCGGGTGAACTGGGAATTAACTCATACCTGAAAAATTGGGAATTAATCCATCCCTGACAAACTGGGAATTAACCCAGCCCTGGCAAACTGGGAATTAGCCCAGCCTTGGCAAACTGGGAATTAACTCATTCCTGGAAAATTGGGAATTATCCCAGCCCTGGTGAACCAGGAATTAACCCTGCCCTGGTGAACTGGGAATTAACCCAACCCCGGTGAACTGGGAATTAACCCAGCTCTGGAAAACTGGGAATTAATCCATCCCTGGCAAACTGGGATTTAACCCAGCTCTGGTGAACCAGGAATTAATCAGTCCTGGTGAACTGGGAATTAACCCAGCCCTGGAAAACAGGCCAGGTACAGCAGAGGTGAGATCCCGTGGAGGTGTCACAGCCTGGATCCCACCCTGGATCCCCCCTGGATCTCACCCTGGATCCCACCCTGGATCCCACCCTGGATCCCCCCTGGATCCCACCCTGGATCCCACCCTGGATCCCCCCCTGGATCCCACCCCGGATCCTGCAGGATCCCAGCTCCGGCCCTGGGCGAGCCACAGGAGAGGAGCTCAGGAGGAACAAAAAGGTGTCACCGATTCTGCAGCTTCAGTTTTGCCTTGTTCATCAAAGTCAAGGCTTTTCTSACTAAAAGGCACTTAAGATTTAAAAAGAAAAGAAAAATAAATCCAGGCGGCAAAGCAGGGAATTAACCCCGTCCCGGCCGCAGCAGGACACGGAGTGTTTACATTTGGAGTTGCTGCCTGCAGTCAAACAAACGCCTTTTGTCGGGAGGATCAATTTGATCACAGCCCCTGCCCCTCGACCCTGGACCGAGACTTCTCATCTGCAAATATTCCTATTTCTGTCATCCCCTCCCCCGGGAATACAGGACAAAAAAAAATAAAGGAGAGGAACAGTTTAGAATTTGCCCAAGCCAAATATACGGGTCAGGTGGATTAGAACAAGCCCGGCTTGGCAAATCCCAAGGGGGAGCAGGTGTTTGGTTTGGCCTTTGTGCCAGAAAATCCCCACGCCACCAGTACTCCCTAACCCCGGGGAGGCGGAGGGCTCCGGGARCAAGGGGAGGCCGGCGGGCGAGGCGATGCTGCGGCTTTAATTTTGTTTTTTTTCCGAGGGGAAGCGGAGTCTGCAGAGCCATGACAGCCTCACTTGTTCGGCCTCCGCTGCGCGCCGGGTTTTCTCCAGTGGAGGGCACTCCGCGTTCCACAAACTCCGAGCTCGGCACCGGCGAGCGCCGGAGCATCATCGCTCTCCGGAAAGCCTCGGAACCAGAGCAGAGCTGCCTCCCCGCACCGCCACAAACCACTTTAAACGCGCCCAGCCGCATGGATAAACCCAGCCTGCGGRGCTGCTGAGCCCGGCTCTGGCACCGCCCGGGAGGCCCTGCCCGCTCCGGGAGCCGGCGGAGGATGAGGATGGATCGCGGTGCCCGGCGATGGCCAAAGGAGGCGGAATGAGGGATGCGAGRCGCCGGCAGAGCTCCGCTCCTTCCTCGCTGAGAAGTTGGTTCGCCTCCATCGCCCGCTCCGGCTTCCCCTCGCCCATCGCCCCTTAACGCCGCCGGCTCTCTGCTGACTTCCACAATGGCTCTCAGAGCTTAGAGTCCCTCCCTACCCCCCCACACTCCCCCCCATCCTTCGTCCTGTCTTCCCCACCCCCAACCCCTTCCCTATCCTTTTCCCTTCCTCATCCCCAAAATTGTCGCCGGTCCTCTCCGGGGAACTTTGTGGGGTTCCTGGCGGGCACGCTGGATGGCGGCGGGGCGAGTGGCAGCCGGGCTGTGACATGAAGATGCTGACGGTTTGAAGGAAAGGAACCGGTTCCAAAAAAAAAAAAAGAGAGAGAGAGAGAGAGAGAGAAGAGGGGGAAAAAAAAAAAAAAAAAAAAAAAAAAAAAAAAAAACAAACGGGAAGAGAGAGCAGCAAACAGCTGGAGGAAGGCGAAGGAGGACGTTATTGATGACAAAAGGATGGGTGAGTGAACTTTTGTGGTTTGTTTGCTGGCACAGCCGCAGCTGTGGGGTGGATTTTGCAGCTGGATTATCCGCCGGCGGAGGGGGGGCACCGGGAGGCGGCAGCAGCGGCAGCGGCAGCAGCAGCGCGTCCCTGGGCCAGGTGACTCACTGTACTTGCCATTGTATTTTTAGCCCATGTCCCCCCCCTCCGGGCACACCAACACGCACCTTTCCTCCCGCAGCGCCTTCCCGCGGGATCCGCCGGGCAATCCGTGCCCCGAGCCGGGGGCTGCGCGGAGCGAGCCCCCCCTGAGCCGCCCACCCCCGCACCTGCCCTCGCACCGGGAGCTGCGGCTGTGCCCGCCACCGGCACCCCAAATCCCCGCCGGCATCGCCTCCCGACCCCCCCGGCACCGTTCGGGCTGCCGTGAGCACTTTGCAGGATGTGGGAAGCGGAGGGGAGGGAGGGGGGAGTTGTTTCTTGCATAGGTGGTTTTGAAGAGGCTGAAAAGATGCCCCTGGTACCTCTGCTACATTTCCAGCAGTCATTTGCCAGTCGGGCTATTTTTTCCCCCCCCCCCCGAGTGTGACAGGTTTATTCCCCTCCTTCCTTCCCCCCTCCCCAACCCCCGAGTCTGTAACAGCCAGAACATATTTCTAGCTGGCTGCTGCTGGCAAAGAGAACGGAGCAGAAAAAAAAAAAAAGAATTTAAATTACAAATCTACCCATTTAAAGTGGAAGGCAGGGGCATCCAAGATCAGGAATTCTTTTTTGCAGATTGCCCTTTGGTTTAAAATCGGATTCGAGAGCTGCAGCGCTGGGTTGGATTTGTGTGTGTGTGTGTGTGTGACAAATAATAAAGTGATTATTTATCAAGGAGATACCAGCCCTTGAAATATTTCCTGTTGGAAGGATGAATTTTCATTCTCAKCCAGGCTGCAACTCTGGTCAGAGGCAGCAGCCCTAAAATAATTCCGGGCRTGCAGATGGGTGCTGGGGGTTCTGACACCCCCTCCACGCCCTCTCAGGATTATTCAGGATTCTATATATTCAATTATTACATATGTCCTCACATCCTGCGCTGCTGCTGCGTGACGAGCCTGACAGCTCAAAGGCAAACCCTGAAAATCGATCAGGAGAGAGGGGAGTTGAAAGAGAAATATCCCCCTTTTGAACTTTTTGGGGTTTGCTGCTGTCTGGAGGTGTTGGGGTGGGTATTTCCACTATGTACAGGATTAATCTGAATTAATAAATATTTAGGTATTCACAGCCACCTATGGAGAAGTTTAAATGAACATGGGTTGAGGCAGTGGCTCATTTGTCAGGGATTTATCTCCTCTTGTGATCTGGCACCGGGGTCCCACACCAGCATTCCTGGTGCACTCCTCTATARGGGTGAACTTTGTTTCTSTGCATCCATTTCTGTGGTTCAGGCRCATAAAACCCATGAGTTTGCCTTAAACCTTCTCTTAAACCCGTGCCAAAAGTAAAACCCTTCACTCAGTGCCTCGTTTTACAATAAATACACCTTATAAAGATGGATCAAACTTCAGGAGAAGTAGATTTCTCCATTCCTGGGGTAATTTTTTCGGGGAGGGAGCTGGACTTGCAGTAGCTTTCCTTGAGGAACACGTTGAGCAGCACGTACGAGCAGAAGCTCTGGCTCATTTCCTCTCCAGCACCATGGAGCATCCAGCACAGTGACTTGACAAATATGTTTATTATTCAAACCTCGGCACGCAGCGATCAGGACACCCCAGCTCCTCGGGGAGAGCCGGGGGACAGGAGCCCGGCCGGGAGGGACCGGGCTGTCGGTGCCCCTTACACAGGGGACCCCGTGGGGCAGGAGGGATGGCCGGGCAGCGCTCGGAGMGAGGCGATTTGCACCACAAAGAGCCGAGGCAGGAGGCGAACAGGTTGCCTCGCAAAGCCTCCGCTCCTCTCCGGCTTCCCCCGAGCCCTCCGTGACGCGATAATCCGCCGATTTCCCCTATCACGCTTTTCCAACAGCCCCTTTTTTTTTTTGTTTTGTTTTTTTTCCCCCTCTTGGATCTTGCAGGTTTCCATGTAATCAAGCAGGGGGGAGGCTCCGGGCTGCTGCTGCTGCTGCTGTTGCTGCTGCTGGGGCTGCTGGCCCTGGCTCTGCCGGCGGGGGCTCAGCGAGCCTGCCCCAAGAGCTGCCGCTGCGATGGCAAGATCGTGTACTGCGAGTCGCACGCCTTCCGCGACATCCCGCACAACATCTCGGGCGGCTCGCAGGGCTTGTCCCTGCGCTACAACAGCATCCAGAAGCTCAAATCCCACCAGTTCGCCGGGCTGAACCAGCTCATCTGGCTCTACCTCGACCACAACTACATCAGCTCCGTGGACGAGGACGCCTTCCAGGGGATCCGGCGGCTCAAGGAGCTGATCCTGAGCTCCAACAAGATCACCCACCTGCACAACAAGACCTTCCACCCCGTGCCCAACCTCCGCAACCTGGACCTGTCCTACAACAAGCTGCAGGTGCTGCAGGCGGAGCAGTTCAAGGGCCTCCGCAAGCTGCTGATCCTGCACCTGAGGTCCAACTCGCTGAAAACGGTGCCCATCCGCGTTTTCCAGGACTGCCGCAACCTCGACTTCCTGGACCTGGGCTACAACCGCCTGCGGAGCTTGTCCCGCAACGCTTTCGCCGGCCTCCTGAAGCTGACGGAGCTCCACTTGGAGCACAACCAGTTTTCTAAGATCAACTTCGCCCACTTCCCGCGGCTCTTCAACCTCCGCTCCATTTACTTGCAGTGGAATAGGATCCGCTCCATCAGCCAGGGCTTGACGTGGACCTGGAGTTCCTTGCACAACTTGGATTTATCGGGCAAYGACATCGCGGGGGTAGAGCCCGGCACCTTCCAGTGCCTGCCCAACCTGCAGAAGCTGAACCTGGATTCCAACAAGCTCACCAACATCTCCCAGGAGACCATCAACACGTGGATCTCGCTCATCTCCATCACCCTGTCCGGGAATATGTGGGAATGTACTCGAAGCATTTGCCCCCTCTTTAATTGGCTTAAGAATTTCAAAGGAAACAAGGAGAGCACCATGATCTGCGCGGGCCCCAAACACATCCAGGGCGAGAAGGTGAGCGACGCCGTGGAAACCTACAACATCTGCGCCGAGATCCCGGTGGTGGCCACGGAAAGGTCCTACCAGGCTCCCAGAACCCCCCAGCGCCCCGTCTTCATCCCCAAACCCACCGTTTCCAAACTGGAAGGCCACCAGCCCACCTCGGCCGCGCCGAGCCCTTCCGCCGACATCCCGACGCCGGCGGTGGAGCCGGAATACGAGCACGTGTCCTTCCACAAGATCATCGCGGGGAGCGTGGCGCTCTTCCTGTCCGTGGCCATGATCCTGTTGGTCATCTACGTGTCCTGGAAGCGTTACCCGGCCAGCATGAAGCAGCTGCAGCAGCACACGCTCATGAAGAGRCGCAGGAAAAAGGCCCGGGAGTCGGAGAGGCAAATGAACTCCCCTTTGCAGGAATATTACGTGGACTACAAGCCAACAAACTCTGAGACCATGGATGTATCCGTTAACGGATCGGGGCCCTGCACCTACACCATCTCTGGCTCCAGGGAATGCGAGGTATGAACCATGATCCTCCTAAAACCATTTCAGCTGCTGGGAAGGAGAGGTAAATGTTCGAAGCTCTTGAGGTTATCTCTAAATATTAGAAAGATGAATGAGATTTCTTTTTTTTTTTTTTTTTTTGTGGCTGTTGTTGTTTTTTTTTCCTGCTTCGGGGTTTGCTCTGTTGAAGGTTTTCTCGTGTTAAATGACAACAGGCAGGGAAGGGATGGTGATTATTTTGAATAATTAAGACTTATTAAAAAAGAGATTAAGCCGGAGTCAACAACTGTGATAAAGGCATCTGGAGTGTTGTTCTCCTCGTGTTTGCACCCGTTTGATGAGCTGTGGCTGCAAGAGAATCCTATTTTTAACGGATTGGTAGATACAGAGGAGCTTAAGAGCCTTTTCTGGTTTAAAACTAAATATGGAAACCTCCTTCCTCCAGACCCCACATCAAATCTTGAGGCGTTTATGGCCTGCTTAATGATAATGCCAAAGATTTCCTGCATTTTTGGCCTGGTTCAGGAGCAAACCAGGGGACAGCAGGACTGCAGCAGGATCCTGGAGCTGTTTTCCTGGAGCAGCAGGAACACGGAGGCTCCTCCGAACGTGAGCCTTGGCCAAACAGCACATTTGCAAATATCTGGTTTGGCAGAAGGGGCTTCTTGGAGGGTTTAATTTCCTTTTAACGATCAGTGGAGGCTTACACAGCTCTCCCGGAGTCGATTTCCACAACCTTCGKGCCGTGTCGGGATTTGACTCAGCAACACGGGGGAAACGCAACCAGGAAAAGCTCTCAGCGCTTCTCTTCCACTGCCCAGCTCTGCACGGGAATTCCAAATGGTTCTGGTGCTCTCCTGTTCCATGATGGATGCAGGGGATGGGTTTGCTTGGAATGCTGCTGCTCCTTTAGGGCTGGCAAAGGAGGATTTGCACAATTTCATTGCGATTCTGGTTATTTAACCCCACTCGGGATGTGTCGTTGGACCCCRGTGGATTTTGCCGCCCCGGTTGTGGATGTTCTACCTGGGAGTATTTCATGTGCCCATTGGAGTTCATTCCCACCCATTTTTGGAGGTTGGGATTGGCTGTGGGATCTCTGAGGTGCTGTGGCAGGTGCGGTGAAGAGGAGCAGTGTGGGATCTGCAGTTCTGGGGTCCGGATTGTTTAAAAACCCCGCTGTTTTCCCTCTCTAACCATGGGGGAGCCTTCGAGAGGTTTCACTTTTGGCACCTGAAATCCTCCAGCTGGTTTTRGACTGTGGAGTTGAGGGGAAGGAAGAAAACCTCGATGGTTTGGGATTGTTTTCTCTGGAGCTTTCTCTGYCCCCAAAACAGAATCCCACCCTGCCACGGCCCCGCCATCGCTCCAGGAAATACACAACGAAGGTTTGGGGTTGGGTTTTTTCACTCTCACCATTAAGGGTGTAAAATAAGCGATGCTGAAGCTGTTTTGTATTTTCCCTGGCTGTCACAAGGAGCATGAATTTGGCCTGGAAGGCTCTGTCCCCTCCACGCTCGGGTTTAGCTCAGCACTGGAGTCCCATTAGCCCAAATAAAATGTTGTTTCCTTTCCTCCGTGGTGGTAAAACAGAGAGATGAATGGGAATGCCCCAAATGAACATCCAGGTAATGACAGCACCATCCATCCCTGATGCATTTGGGATCGTGAAAGAGAGGGATGATGTTTGGGAGGCTGGAATTTGGATRATTTGGGTTGTGGCAGGGAATTACAAGGCTGAAGGGTCCTCCCAGGTGTGTGGTGACACGAGGTCAGGGGGGTGTGACAACCCCGGGTGGCTGCGGGGTGGCACACATGGCATCAAATACCCCAGCTCACCTGGGCTCCAGCAGCACCTGAATGGTTTCATTTGGTTTTTATTTTTGGTTTTATTTCAATGGGTTTAATTTCAATTGTTTTTATTTCAATTGGTTTTATTTTAATCAGTTTTATTTATTAAATTAAGCCCATGGCAACTTTGCAGGGCTCGGGGGAGGGTTTTGTGGCATCCCTGGGTGTAAATCAGAGCGTGCAGGACACCCCAGGGCTGTGCCTGAYGGGTTCCTCTGCTTTTGTGTGTGATTATTGACTGTCCAGCAGCTCCTCGCACGCTATTAGGCACTAATAAATAACGGGGAATAATGAAGACTTCAGGAGATGGAAAGCAGATCATTGAAGGCACATGTAGCAGCCCAAAGCCCCCGCTGAAAATCCTGTCTTCAGCTTGGATTTGACATTCTGCGTCTCCATAGCTACAAGGTTCCACTTGTAAAAGGAGAGATATTCAGTGTACAGCACTTAAAAATGGTGAAAAAAAAAAAAAAAACCCTCTTGTGGAGTCTTCAGCAGTGGAAAGGGTTTGTGTCTGGCGAAAAAAAAAAAAAGGAAATGGAACCTCTCTTTATTTCCTAATTTACCCACACTTGTGGAAAGCTGTTATTTGGTGCAGGTGTGATGCAGCTCAGGCTCATCCCCCCATCCTCCCCTGGGGGCTGCCTGGCTCATTCCCGAGGCTTTTCCCAAAAAAAAAAGGAGCCCTCAGAGGGGAGAGGATGGCCTGGATACCTGAGGCAGGGCAGGCAGTCTCCAGGACTCACTGCTCAGCACTTGATGGATTTTACTTTWTTTAGCAACATTTTCCCAGGGCATTGTCTGCTCTCACATGCCCGGGGGAGGCTGAGAGTCCAAAAATGGGGCGGTTTTGGGAAAAAGGGGATGGACCCGCTCCGTTTGGACTGGGAAAGGGCAGAGGTGACTGAGAAGATGATACTGGTGGTACTGGGGGCACAGTGGGGGTTTTTGGAGGTCAGGTGAGCACACCTGGAGCCTTCACAGGGACCAGCAGATACTCCTGGTGGTGCTGGGGTGACAATGGGTATTTTTGGAGGTTTGGAACCTTCAAAGGGATCAGAAGATGCTCCTGGTGGTACTCAGGTGAAAATGGGTGTTTTTGCAGGTCAGGTGAGCACATGTGGATCCTTCAAAGGGATGAACAGATGCTCCTGGTGGTGCTGGGGTTGCAATGGATGTTTTTGAAGGTCAAGGAACCTCCACAGGGTCCAGCAGATGCTCCTGGTGGTACTGGGGTGACAGTGAGTGGTTTTGGATGTTTGGAACCTTCAAGGGATCAGCAGGTGCTGCTGGTGGTGCTGGGGTCACAATGGGTGTTTTTGGAGGTCAGGTGAGCACACCTGGAGCCTTCACAGGTGCTGCTGGTGATATTCAGGTGAAAATGGATCTTTTTGGAGGTCAAGGAGCCTTCAGAGGGAGCAGCAGATGCTTCCGGTGGTACTCAGGTGAAAATGGATCTTTTTGGAGGTCAGGTGAGCACACTTGGAGCCTTCACAGGGACTGTTTTGGGTGTGGAAGCATCCAGCTCATCTCATCCACAAACCACTCATTTTTCCACGGCAGAACTGGCCTTGGAATTCCGTGCTGAGTCATTCCCGCAGGTCCTGATCTCCACAGCAGCTCCAGGGATGGGGTTTATTTTGAATTCCACGAGGATTTGAGCATTGCAGAGCCCCCCAGGTGAGCCCCCTTGGAGTAGGGCAGGTGCTCTGAGCTTTGTGGGGCGGCTTTTCCCAATTYCCCGCTCCGGGAACGATTCCCAGTGCTGGGGAGAGGGAGCCAAAGGTGGCCTGGCYGGGAATGGGAGCAGCTTTGGCAGCAGTGGGACCACAAACACCGACACCTGGCCTGGTGGAGTCTCTTGGCAGGGTTTGCTGAAATCGCTGGACGCTCCTCATTTTGGATTTTGGATTTTTTTTTGGCTTTGGCCACGTAGCGCCACTCCCTCCGCCTGGGATTTGCTTTGTGCGTCTCCCTCCCTCTCCCTTTCCCATTTATTTGTCCCTTTGCTGGGGATCTGGGAGCTGCAAAAAGATGTGAAAAGGGATTTCTCCCCGAGCCAGCTATGATATTCTGAATTTCACGCATATCACAGCGAAAGAACAGCCGGGAAGGTTCTGTGGAGAGAAAGAAAATATTCCTGGCTCCTGGAAAGTCACTGCTGTCCCCTCTGCCAGGCTGGCAGGGACAAAACAAACACAGGGCAGACAGGTGAGCAGCTTTTGAGCACAAACTGAGTGCTGGGAGGTGCCTTTTTACACCTCTCCTTCATGTCTGGCCGCAGCCCGTGGATGAGCAGCCACCTGTTCGTGGTGACAGCTCCACCGGGTTTTCCACCAGGAGCGAAAACGGGGCCGGTTCTCACTTGTGTTCACACCTTTGGAACCGCCTGGAATTCTGCTCCTTCCCCTCCTGGAAGAGATAAAAGGAATAAGGGATAAAGGAATGGGATAAATGGATAAAGGAATTAAATGTAGGGAGGGTTGGTGGGATGCTGCTGCCCTTCTTCTGGGCCTCGTTTGAAGGGGAATGTTGGCGTGCTGGGTTTATTGTTAATTTATGGAACATCACGGTGCTGTTTGGAACCAGGAGCAAAGAGGGAAAACCAGAGCAGTTTCCATCTCCAGAGAATGTTCAGGGTGAGGTTCCAGTTCTGTAACTCAGCTTTGAAATGGAGGTCCTGGGGGCTCAGCCTGAGCTCAAAGGGAGCTGTGACCTCACGGGGCAAATCACCCAAGGACTGCCTGAATTTTCCTTTTTTTTTATTCTTTAAATAGCAGTTGTTGCATTTCCTTTTGAGAGAATCAGACTGAGCTCAAGGGGTGCTCAGCACCCAAAAATCATTCAAGAACTGCTGGAATTTTCCTTTTTTTAAATTCTTTAAATAGCAGTTGTTACATTTCCTTTTGGGGGCTCAGCCTGAGCTCAGGTGCTCTGCGACCTCATGGGAGAAATAACAGGAATGCCAGAATTTTCCATTTTTATTCTTTTAAGAGCAGTGTTTGCATTTCCTTTGGGAGGCACAGGCCAAGTTCAGTGGGTGCTGTGACCTCATGGGGCAAATCACTCAAGGACAGCCAGAATTTTCCATTTTTTTATTCTTTAAGTACCAGTTTTTGCATTTCCTTTTGAGAGAATCAGACTGAGCTCAAGGGGTGCTCAGCACCCAAGAATCACCCATGAACAGCTGGAATTTTCCAATTTTTTTTTTCTTTTAAGCACAGTGGTTGCATTTCCTTTTGGGAGAATCAGACTGGGTCTAATGGGTGCTCAGCACCCAAGAATCATTCAAGAACTGCCGGAATTTTCCATTTTTTTAATTCTTTAAATAGCAGTTGTTACATTTCCTTTTGGGGGCTCAGCCTGAGCTCAGGTGCTCTGCAACCTCATGGGAGAAATAACAGGAATGCCAGAATTTTCCATTTTTATTCTTTTAAGAGCAGTGTTTGCATTTCCTTTGGGAGGCACAGGCCGAGTTCAGTGGGTGCTATGACCTCATGGGGCAAATCACTCAAGGACAGCCAGAACTTTCCATTTTTTTATTCTTTAAATAGCAGTTTTTGCATTTCCTTTTGGGGGAATCAGACTGAGTTCAAGGAGTGCTCAGCACCCAAGAATCACCCAAGAACTGCCGGAACTTTCCATTTTCTTAAGGCACTGCCACCCCTTGACACCTCCCAGGGTTCTCCAAGCCCYGTCCAACCCAGCCTTGGACATTCCAGGGATCCAGGAGCGGTTTTTACCACTCAGAACATTTATTTTCCCCTTGGCATTGCAAAAACAGCCCCAATGGAAGGGAARCTGTGCTGGAGAAGCACCAGTGATGCAGCAAAAAAATACACGTGGGGTGAGGGGTGCAAAATTTCCCTGGGCTCAGCACTTGTAAAGTGTGAGATTTCCCAAAGATGTTCCCAAAATTGCCTGGCCGTGTTTCCGCCGGAGCTGAGCCAGCTGTGCCTCCTGCGGCAATTGAGGGCTGGGAATYGGGAAAGGAAGTGCAGGAGGATGTGGAGCCCTTCTGAAACCCTCACTCAGTCCTTCCTCTGGTGTCTGGCTGAGAGAGGAGCTCATCTGGAATTCAGGCTCGGGATCCAGGTGCTGCTGAGACCTTGGAAGGGTTTTCTCTSAGAAAATGTGGATGCTCAGAGGCGAAGGAAGGAGCTGAACCTGATGCCTAAATCCGGCTCACCTAGAACAAAGGCCAGACAAAATTCAGAGAATCAAAAGAAAATTTCTATTTATTTCAGGGCCTTGAGGGCCATTGAGGGCAGTCCCAGCCCAGCCAGGGGCTGCACCCACAATGGACCATGGCTCACGGGTTTTTCACCCTTTCTCACTTTTGTCCATTTGCACATGGGGCCTGAATCCTCCAATTGCAGCTGCAGCCAATGCAGTCAAAAACTCCAACTTGGCTCCCCCCAATTCTCTGTTCTTTCCATCTCTTGGGGCCTGGCCCAGGGAGGTGTCCTTGAGTTTGGGGCTGCAGAGGAATTGTTTTGTGTCAAAATGGGAGAGCAGGAGCTGGGAACTGTCTGTGGAGTCTGCAGTTAAACACTGAACAATTTCAGGGTTACAGAGGCATGGAAATAGAGCAAGTGAAATCCTAAGGCATCAGACTCACCTCTCCCAAATCCTCCCTGAGCTTGGGAATGTYCCTGAGCAGATTCCAGATCCWTGAGCAGATTCCAGGCATTTCATTTTCTCCATTAGGTCTTATCCTGAGGCTGACAGCTCATTAACAGAGCTCTGGAATTGCACCGGTCATTCCCATCCTTACAAACCGTGTCCAGCTGGGATCACCCTCCCTYTGCTCCCTTCCTCCTCAGCTTTTTAACCTAATTCCTCAAGTTTTGCCACTTTGTGCTTTAAGTTATGCACAATGAGGGTGCTCAGATGAAGAGGCAGCCGCGCTGGAGAGCTTTGTACAGGAGAGGAGGGCACTTATCATTCCCATTGTATTYCTCGTGAGGGATTCCTGCACTCCTGGAATCGTGACAGGAGTCCTTTTCCCTCTCCATCTCCYTTTTCCTCACTCTCCCCACTTCCCCTGCCTTTGTTTTCACTCTGTTGTGTGCTGCTTGTATTAAGGAGGTGAAAATAATCGATTTTGGTCCATCGTGAAGCTCAGGAGAGAGAAGTCTCGTGGAATCAGGAGAGGATTTTTAATTCCAAAATTAAAATTTGAATTTTAATATTAAAACCCTCAAATGACCCTGTTCATTTGTGGGTCTTTATTTTTAACACACGCAAAAACCCAAAACACACACTGGGAGGGACAAATCACTTTGTTAGGAAATGTCCTGCTGCTGGAAATGTTCCTGAGACTGCTCCAGGGTAACAGAGCTGCCCTGAGCTTGGATTTTGGGAATTCTGCCTGAAATCCAGCGGCTGCTGTGGCATGGAGCGGGCTGGGAACAGCCAGGGCTGTGTTTGTGGTTTGCTCTGCTCCTGGACGTTCCCTTGGACCATCCACCCCTGCGAGAAGGCCCCTACAGGTCCCAAACCCTTTGGGATTGCAGTTCAGGTCCCAGCTTTCCCTGGAGACTCTTCCGTTACCGCTGGAGTTCTCAGCTGGTGCTCGGCCGTGCGCATCCCTCCATCCCRTTATCCGCTGTGCAAATGCTGTGACACCAGAAATTCGGTGTGATTTGTGTTTAAAGCGCTCCCAAGACAGGGGATTGGGTCATTCTCAGCCAGGTATTCCCATTCTTACCCTGTGCACATCTCTCCATCTTGTTATCTGCCATGGCACCAGAAATTCCATGTGATTTGTGTTYACACTACTCCCAGCACAGGGGATTGGGTCATTCCCAGCCAGGTATTCCCATTCTCACCTCAWGCGCATCCCTCCATCCCATTATCCGCCGTGACGCCAGAAATTCCATTTGATTTGTGTTTACAGCGCTCCCAGCACAGGGGATTTGGTCATTCCCAGGTATTCCCATTCTTACCCCGTGCACTTCCCTCCGTCCTGTTATCCTGCCATGCAAATGCCGTGACTCAAGAAATGTGTCACCAGAAATTCCATGTGATTTGTGTTTATGGCCCTCCCAGCACTGGGAATTCAGTCATTCTCAGCCAGGTATTCCCATTCTCACCCCGTGTGCATCTCTTCGTGCATCTCTCCGTCCCATTATCCACCATGACACCAGAAATTCCGTGTGATTCATGCTTACAGCGCTCCCAGTACTGGCAATTCAGTCATTCCCCAGTCAGGTATTCCCATTCTCACCCCATGTGCATCCCT
>NW_026624891.1:0-2450 GCF_030028575.1 Malurus melanocephalus | reverse complement strand
TTGATCCAATCAAGAAGCAGCTGATGGTGAATTTTTTGTGTTTGGGTTTGGGCTGACACCTCCCAGGTTTAATCCCCGCATGGAAACTTGGAAGGAATCATTTCGTGCTTGGAAAAACAGGACCCAAAAAGGGGAAATGAGACCTGAAGCATGATTTCCTTGGAGGAGTCGGCCAGGGAGAGGGGCAGCGCAAGATTTGGGAATCTTTTGGCGATCTCCTGGTTTTGGATGGTCCCAGCTCTCAACCCGTGGATGGGACAGTTCATCCCAAGGTTAAAGCTTGGGTTGGACCCCACTGCCAAGGAAGGACCTGTTTGGCAGTCCAGGGTCTCCATGGGAAGCTCAGTCTCGCTCTCCATGTCTTAGTTTCTCATTTTTCCAGGCTTTTCTGACACACCGAGGGGCGTCTTTGATGAACAGGCTTGAGCCGTGGGGTTTTGCTCATTTTCAGAGTCACTCCTCRTTAAAAATCAGCTTCTCCCTCTGCGTGACAGCCCCTGAAAGCCCCGCTGGTTCCTCACCRCTCTCATCCTTCATCACCACATCCATCTGGATCATCTTTGGGCCATGATGGATGCTTTAAAAGGAACCAACAAGGCCATCAAATTCCTGCCCCGGCTCAAACCAGCGTTTGTTCACGTCCTAAATCATCCCGGGCCAGAAAAATGCTGCTTCTTAAATTTAGAACGATGTGATTGCCTAAAGCCTCTCCATGTGTTAATTAAATCATCATAATTGTGGTTTCTGGAGACTGACAGGTTATAAATAGTTCTCCTTCTCCCCCTCCTGCAATAATTGGTGGGAATGACAGGCAAAGCAGCCATTGTTAACCGYGACTCTGACACCGCTCTTCCATCCCAACCCCGTTGTTCTGCCGGGACTTGATTGTCCTGAAATAATCAGCGGTGTCATCCTCAAAGGCTGCTTAATTGCCAGGCTCTTCTCGAATTCTGGGACGAGGAGAGAAGTGCTTTTCATCATTATCCCTTTAATTTAGCGGGATGGGAGGTCAGGAACTCGGGATTGGAGGTCAGGAGCTCGCGAGGCCGGGGCAGAGTTCCGTGTACACACACACACACACACGTGGCAGGACTCTCGGAATAAACCCTGACACATTTTAGTCATCATTTCTATTCCATTAATCCTGTCCCATCTGGGAGTTTGTGGAAATAGAAGCCTCGGGGTTCTGAATGCTGTTTTCCACTGTTGCTGCTGTTGCTTTTTTCAACCCAGGAATGAAACTGGAGATGATTTTAGGGTAGGAGGTGATAAAACAGAGGGGTCTTGTTGGAGCTCTGGGGCAGCCATGGAAGAATTTCCACAAAACTCCACCCCCACAGGGGTGAATGGGTTTTAGGAAATTAGCATAATTCATAAAAAGCACCAATTAGGAGGATCAGTGGTGATGCAATTCCCTCCAGGTCAAGCCCCTTCTCTGGAGCTCCCCACCCTCAGTCCCAGCTGTATTTTTTTATGAAAATGGGTCTCAAACGTCTTATTCTCAACCTTGGATCCCAGGACAGGAGAGGGACCTTGTGGAGTTCTGGAATGTGGAGTTTGGTCTCCCAGCTGGGGAAAAGGGCAGGGAAAAGTCCTGGGAAGGTGACAAATATAGAAAATATACAAATATAGAAAATATATAAATATAGAAAATATACAAATACAGAAAAGGAAAAAGGCAAAAATCACTCATGTTTTGTCTGGTTGGAGAAAGTTTCTACGCAGGAAACTCAACCCTTCTTTCCAAGATGGGAGGATGTCCCTCCTCCTCCTCCTCATGAATTTGTCAGGTTGGTGCATTCTGGCTGAGTCCTCATGATTTGGGAACTGCTGAAAACTCAAATTTCTTTTATTTGAGCAGGCAAAGATCTCTTCACCTCAAACTGTTGTGTTTCAAAAGAAGAAAGCAAAGCAAGGTCGCGCTGACCTTTCATTGGAACCTGAGCATTGAAACCAATCCCTAAAGCTTTGAAAACCCCTTTGGAAATGTCCCAGGAAACTTTCTTTCCAATATGGGAGGAAGTCCCTGCTCCTCATGAATTTGGCAAGAGGAGGGTCCAAGATGAGCCCTCATGATCAGGGAACTGTTGTAAACTCTGTGTAATTTACTGTGAGCAAGCAACGATCTCTTTATCACAAACCCTTGCACTTCAAAAGGAGGGAGCAAAGCAAGGTCACGCTGACTTTCATTGGAACCTGAGCATTGAAACCAATCCCTAAAGCTTTGAAAATGTCCCAGGAAACGTCTCAGGAAACTTTTTTTACAAGACAGGAGGATGTCCCTCCTCCTATTCCTCATGAATTTGGCCAGCTGAAGGATCCAAGATGAGCCCTCATGATTTGGGARCTGCTGTAAACTCAAATTTATTTTGTGGTTTATTGTGAGCAGGCAAAGTTCTCTCCACCTCAAACTGTTGTGCTTCAAAAGGAGGGAACAAAGCTAGGTCACG
>NW_026624890.1:26242-27414 GCF_030028575.1 Malurus melanocephalus | reverse complement strand
AAAAAAAAACACCAAAAAAAAATGGCCCTTTTTTCTGGTTTGTGAAAGCGCTTGAACCCAGTCATGCAAATTTTATTTTATTCCTTCCTTATMAGTACCTCAGGAAATTATTTAAATGAATATATTGTTGCCCATTTCTGACTGTTGGTCCTCTTAGCATAATGAAAAAAATATACTTTCAGTAAACTAATTAATTCTGTAATCAGTTCAGAGGTGGTTTCCACCAGTGCTTTCATTATTTTTAATGAAATATTAATAATAATATTAATATAAAGCTGCATACGTATGCGCATAAGCATCAAATCCTTTGAAAAATATAAAATGGATCCACTGCAAATAATTTGAACTGAACCCAACCCCAGTATTTGGTTTTTTAAGCAGGTTTTTTGGACCATCTAGAGCAGCACAGATTGTTTCCAGTTTTTGCCAGGGAAACAGAGCAGCGCACGTATTTCACTCATTTCGGGGAATTCTGCTTTCTCCAAATCCTCTGCTCGTGTTTCGGCACCCAAGACAGATATTTTCTCCTTCTCACCAGCCAGACGAGTGAAACCCACACYAAAAAACTCCATCTGACCTTGTTTTCACTGCAGAAGTGGAATAATTTAAAATTGAACCAGCCAGACCCTGTGCAGTGATRGCCTTGGGGCAGGACCTGACCTGGGGGTCCCAAAACCCATTTGGGTGACCCCAGACCACCCTCGGTGCTCCCACATGTAAAAATCATCTCCTACACCCCTAAAATGCCCTTTTGGGGCAGGCAAAGTTGGGTTAGGCTTTTTTTTAATTATTTTTTAATTATTTTTTTTTTAATTTTTTAAAATTTTTTTATTTTATTTTATTATCTTTTTATTTTATTTTATTTTATTTTATTTTAAATTTTTTTAGGTTTATTTTGACTGGAGGGTTCAGGAGCGTTCGCAGATGAAGGAGGAGGGAGGAGAAAAAGCCCCAAAACTGGAGGAGATCACAGCCCCACAGCCAATCCCCAAAACATCTCCACCTGGCCCTGACAGATGAATTTTCACCCTCATCCACAGGGTAGAATAATTTCTGGTAACATTTTGGCCTCCCCAGATTTARGGAAATGGATTTTACCTTGTCACACCTGCACTTGCACTGGATTTGGAGTTCCTGCTGTCTGAGAAACAATGATGTTTTCCATCGTCCTT
>NW_026624890.1:22661-24378 GCF_030028575.1 Malurus melanocephalus | reverse complement strand
GCAAAACCTGCCTTGGCTAATACCTAAAAATTGTAATTAACATGTGGAACCAACATTTTAATTAACATGTGGCATGTAGAGACTGAGGACCTCAGAACACCGAGGCCTTAAAAATCAAAAGATTTTTTTTTAAAAATAACATTTTCTTTTTGCCACAGCCTTGTACAGACACAGACTTTGTACACAGGTTTTGGGGTTTTTTTTCAGAATGAGGAGGGGTAGCAAAATTCCCATCCTTTAGGGCAAAAATGTGTAAAATTCAAGAGAYGAGTCTTTAATCCTCAAAACTGCTAATAACTTTGAAAAGACCCATAAAACTGTTGTCTTTTCCTGCCTTTTCACAGTTCACACATCCCACAGAGAGCACTGAGCCCTCTGACACCTCCAGGTACCCTGGAAAATGCTCAAAGTTGYGGTTTTGAGTGGTTCTCTCATCCCAAAAAATGAGTGAAAGCGTCTCTGCCGCTGCCCCTCCACTCCTCCTCCCCAGCAATATTTATTTTCCTGTTCCCAATATTTTATTTTTTAATATATTTATTTCTTCTATTTTAATTTTAATCATTATTTTCCTCGGGGGGAACAGGCAGATCTGAGCTCAGATCTTAAATAAAATCAAGATCGGGTTCCACATCTCTGTGTGGAAATAACCGCATTAGCAAATGAGTTTTAAAAAATCAGCCAAAAGGCRCCAGAGATGAGGGGGAAATTAATCTGTTATCTGGAAACTCAATCTTGAATTTTTGGCTGCCCTTTTGTCAGGTTAATATAATCAGATAAGGCTGTGAAAATACAGATAGCAATYAGCATCCTCAACTTGGAATAAATGRSCAWGTAATTYGATACTGGGAATATATTTCACATTTTRTCTCTATTTGTGCAGAATATGACAAAAGGATTTTGCAATAATGGGAAGACTGTGGTGTTTTATTTCTCAGAAAATAGTTATGTACTTTGTCCTGARCTGAGGTACAGAGATATTTCACGTGTAAGAAGTCCCTGTTTGATAAATCAGAGCACAGCTGGCTGCAAAATTCTTTATACCTTGAATAGATCTCTTGAATAAGTGCCACAGCACTCATTTTTTATGTTCTTTGGGAAAAGAGAGGAGACTTACTATGAGAAAATTACACATTTTATATATATATATATATTTATTTTATTTATATATATATTTATAGATATGTTTATATATATACACATTATATATATATTTATATATATTTATAGATATGTTTATATATAGATACATATATATTTATATATGTACACATTATATATATATTTATATATGTTTATATACATTTTTCTATATATTTTATATATTTATGTATATATATTTATATATATTTATATATATCTATATATGAAATTTATATATTTATTATTATATAATATATATTAATTATTAATTATTATATATATTTATATATATAAATTTCATATATATATTTATATATCTATATATATTTATTTATTTATCTATATATTTTTATATATATACTTATATATAAATTTTATATGCATATATTAATATATATGTATTTGTATATATATTTATATATATATATCTTTATATATACTTTTATATATTTATATATATTTATATATAGGTTTTTATATATATTTATATATATTTATATATAGGTTTTTATATATATTTATATATATTTATATATAGGTTTTTATATATATTTATTCATATATATATATATTTATA
>NW_026624890.1:16789-18310 GCF_030028575.1 Malurus melanocephalus | reverse complement strand
TGCCCCAAAGGCATCACCATGCAGACCTAAACCCTTTCTGTCTGCTCCCCTTAAAACATTTTCTGGTTCTCTGACCATATTTAGACCCTTTGGCAGTCTATAAAAATTTCTGTATGACCTTAGCTGCACTAAAACCAATCAGAGTTATCCCCTATTTCACACTCACGGTGAAAAAAAACCTCATTTCCTACAGAGGGGTTGTCAAAGGTGCCCCAGGGCTGGGGCTACAAAGGGATTTTAAGATCCCAAACTGAATTTCCAAGCACAGCTGGCATCTACAAAGGGACTGGATTCACAAGGGAGGTCGAAATCTTTCCAAACCTTACAAAAAAAAAACCCGAGGTTTAAAAACTGCCAAGGTGAAACCAACCAGGCTGTGTAAAAAGGATTTAAAGAGAAGAGATTGAGACAAGGGTAAAGAAAAGGAGAAGGGAGGGAGGAAAAGATCCCAAATGGCAGAGGGGATGCTCAGGGTGAGCATGGCCATGTTGGGTGCATTGGGCTTTTTTTCAAAATATGAACAACAACAATAAAATATGAACATTCCCAAAATATGAACAACATTCCCAAAACCATAACAGAGCTGAGCCAGGTGGGATCCCACAGCAGGAACCCCAAATTTTCCAGGTTGGATGTGGAACAGGGCTGTGGACCTGCACAGATTTCCATCATTTCACACTTTAATCCACAGACACTGCCAAAACGAGAGATTGGGTTTTATTCAAAATATGCTGGGTCAGTCCTATTCCAAGCCATTTCCAAGAGGGATATCCCAGGGAAAGGTTTTTATTATTTTTATGTGGCTCAAAGCCACGAGGAGCGGGGCAGTTTGGAATTGTGAAATCCCAAACTGAGCAATCAGGGTTCACACGACACCGAATTTGAAGGGTCACGAATTCAAGGTGCCAGATTACAGCTGAGCTGAAAACACGCAGCTGTTTTCACCCAAAAGCTGGCTTTTTTGGGTTTGTTTTTTTTTGGTTTTTTTGTTGTTGTTATTGTTGTTTTTTGGTTTTTTGCCTATTTTCCCAGACCTGCCACTGGATGGAAGTGACTCCAGAAGAGCAGCGTCACTCTGAGGCAAAACTCAGAGTGCAGCTGAGACAATTYTCCTGTCTGAGGGTTTTTATCACTCTGATAAAATTCTCCTGTCTGATAATCTGAGTTTTTTTTMTCATTCAATTCTTCGGGGATGAAATTCACGCTCTCATTTCTCTCACGCTTGAAACGGGAGCAGCAATTTGGCAATCCGGCTCACGTCGCATCTCGCAGCTTCCAAAAGTTTAAAAGGTTTTTTTTTAAAAGTTTAAAACTTTTTTTTAAAAGGTTTTTTTTAAAAAAAAGATTGTCACACACACACACACACTGAAGCTTTCCTGCGCCAGTGCATGATTTTTAAAATATTTTCTGAAAGGGTCACTTTTTTTCAGATGGCATCAGAGGCACAAAACCGACCCAGAGGACGAAATTTCACATGCAAAAACAGCACTTGAGGGTTCATCTCATGCATGAGTCAACAAG
>NW_026624890.1:10966-12256 GCF_030028575.1 Malurus melanocephalus | reverse complement strand
CCCACCATCACTTTCTGCAAGAAGAAAAGGGTTTTATTTCAGTGCCTGGAATGGGGGCCTCGGGGAGCAGAGTTTATTTGGTCATATATTACCCTTTGCTGGATATTTACRCGCTCCTGTGCTGCGGGAGAAATTAATCTCGCCGCGTTTATCGGAGATAAACTAATCCAGCAGGCACAGAGCTTCAGAGGACAGCAGTAAATTRCAGCTGGATTTGATTAAGAGTTAATTAGCTAAACCTTTTCACCTTAACCTTTGCAGCAAAAGAAGTTTTTGCTGGGACACAAGTGACAGATCGCACACGGCCCAAGTTTTCATCTCAGGGGACGAGAAAAGGTAGAAAATAGAAAATAAATAAATCAGGTTTGAAAAAAAAGGATAGAAAATAAAAAAATAAATAAAAAGGTCAGGATCTYGTTGCTGTTATACAACCCTCCCAAGATGAAAGCATAGGGTTTCCTTGACAGAAACAAAAAAAGCCATGAGGAGCAATAGTTTATTTTTCAGTAGGATGGAGTCAGGGGAACACGTGTCAGATTTTTGCAAAAAAATCCCACCCAAATTTTATCAATTTGCARTAATTCACCCATCTCGGTGGGTTTGGGAGCCATTTGAGCTCGTTGAGAATTTTGCAAAAACAGGGGAGATTTCTACAAAAGCCCAAAAAACAGAAGAGCTGGGTGAATACATTTTCATAAATTACTTCTAAACCCRTTCGCCCCAAGAGAATTAAAAGAACCGTAGGAAACCAGGCCTTAAATTGCTTTATAGCCATTTAATTGACCGGTTTAGATAACTTAGTTAAAAATAAGGGTTTGGAATCAGCCTGAACCCTTGGGTTACTCATAACATTCACCTAATTTCTAATCACATTTGAGAASGGTGTAGATTTCTGCTCCTTGCCTGAGGGAACGAGAACGTCACAGCAGAAAACAGAAAAAGTGAATTTGGTGGCAGAAGGACGAGAAAGAGGATTGGTTTGTAGGTTTTTTTTGGATAAGCACACGCAGATTTGATTTAAATAATCAAATTTAGTTTTGATTCCTAGGACCATTCTAAAAGGGATGGTCAGTTCGTGGGGATGTCTGGTGGTAGAAATGCTTTTTATATCATTTTCCACTACTATTTTCCACCCAGGGGCAGGGATTTGTGAGCTTTGCATTCTTCTCTCATATTTCCACATTTTAGGTGCTGTTTTAAAAGGCTTTTTATGGGAAAAGATCAGGAAATTTCCTTCTTACATCAGGATATGTCAGTAAACGCATAATTTCTTTCACTTCTGGATTTCTG
>NW_026624890.1:8275-9418 GCF_030028575.1 Malurus melanocephalus | reverse complement strand
TTCAAAATGTCTTATTCTGAGATTTCTAAAAAGAAATTAAAAATTCTTCCTAAGTCTCAGGGGTGCCAGGTAAATTGCTGATATCTCTCAGGCACTCGCTTATCCTCAGAAAGTGGCATAAAATTCACTTTATATAAGCTCAGCTGCTGAAATGCTGTGATTGCTGTGATTCCTGCCAAATTATTCAGGGTTATTTCTTCCTTGATGCAAGATTTTGGAGGGAGGGAATAATTTTTTCATTCTTTGGTTGGAGAGCACCCAACAAGAAATGTTCTTGCTTCTGGCCACGACAGTTGCTCAGATGAAAGCAATAAAATAATTTCAATAAATAAAATAATAACATAAACATAATAATTATTACAATAATTTTTTTAAAAAGTTTATAATTCTAAAATAAACATGTGAGGAGATTAATCCTTTGGTGTGCATTTTGCCATGACCAAACGTCCACAAAAAATAGATATCAGTACAAAATTAATACTGCAGTTCTTCCAACCCACAAGATTAAACAAGATGTTAGCTCCAAACCATTATTTTTTTCTTTTTATTGTTTTCATTTCATGAAAARGCAAAGCAATGAATTTTGAAATCAGCTGTGTTTGGATAAAACTCTGTGTTCTTAGAAAGGCTTTGCTGAGTTTTGGCGTCTTCAGTGGAACGGAAAACCGTGCCAGCRTGACAATATTAATAAAGTCATTAAATATGGCCAAGATTTGATATTCATCATAAATATAAATGTTTAGAGGCAGAAGGGTAGATCTTAATCAGAGAAATGAAAGGTTTAAGTGTTTGTTATGCAAAATTTTATCGTTTATATTAAGAATTTAGAATTATTGCATTCGCATTGTGCTTGATTGCTGGTTCCTGATTTTTTTTCTTTTTTTTTTTTAGGCTACGTGTCTCAAATGAGATGGTTTTCTCTCATTTTGAAATAAAAAATCCTACCAGTTTCAATAAGATAAACATTAAAAATATCCAGTAATAACTACAGAAGTGAGAAATAGACTTTGTGAGTCCAGACTCTCCTCTTCACATCCTGTGGAGCACCAAAGATTCCCTTTTTGTCGAAAAAAAAAACATTGTGAGAGGGCAAATTTTGGCTGTTAATGAAAAAAAGTTTTGATTGGAAGCTGTGAGACATTT
>NW_026624890.1:4677-6544 GCF_030028575.1 Malurus melanocephalus | reverse complement strand
ATATGGGCTGTACAGAGGAGAATGCAGAAGGGAAAAAAAAAAAAGCCTGCTGAATTTAGGTAAAACACAAAAAAGCATGTTACATTTAGGCAAAACCCAAGAAATGTTGTTAAATTTGGGAAAACCCCAAAAAGCCTGCTGAATTTTGGTAAAACCCAAGAAAAAAAAAAATACCTGTTGAGTTTAGGCAAAACCCAAAGAAAAGCCTGCTGAATTTAGGAAAAAACAAAAAATGTTTGCTGAATTTAGACAAAACCCAAAAAATGCCTGTAGAATTTAGGCAACATCAAAAAAAGCATGTTGAATTTAGGAAAACCCAAAAAAGTATATTGAATTTAGGCAAAACCCAAGAAACAAAATACCTGTTGAGTTTTGGCAAAACCCAAATATATGTTTGCTGAATTCAGGGAAAACCTAAAAAAAAATGTCTGCTCAATTTAGGCAAAACCCCCCAAAAATGCGTGCTGAATTTAGACAAAAATCCAAAACAATGTCTGCTGAATTTAAGTAAAACCCCAAAAAAAGCCTGCTGAATTTAGGAAAAACCAAAAAAAGGCTGCTGAATTTGGTAAAACCCAAGAAAAAAAATAATTTGCGTTGAGATTAGGCAAAACCCAATGTAAAGCCTGCTGAATTTAGGCAAAACTTTAAAAAAGCCTGCTGAATTTGGACAAAATTTAAAAAATTATTATTGACTTAAGATAAACCAAAAAAAAAAAAGCCTACTGAAGTTAGGTAAAACCCAAAAAAAGCCTGCTGAATTAAGAAAAACAAAGAAAAGCCTGCTGAATTTAGGCAAAACCCAAAAAAAACCAAAAAAGCCGGCTAAATTTAGGCAAAATAAAGCCTGCTGAATTTAGGAAAAAACAGAAATTGCCTGCTGAATTCAGGCAAAACCCAAAAAACGCCTGTTGAATATAGGAAAAAAAAAAAAAAAAAAAAAAAAAAAAAAAAAAAAAAAAAAAAAAAAAAAAAAAAAAAAAAAAAAAAAAAAAAAAGCCAGCTGAATTTAGGCAAAGCCCAAGACCACATTTTGATCCCACAAAATCTCTGCCTGGGTCCCAGAGAACCAGATGCACAGACTCTGGTGGGAGCTGTGGGAGAACAATGAGAGTTGGAAGAGATTTYACATCCCAAAACAGAGGTTTTTCATCCCAAAACAGAAATGAAGAGAAATCTCGTGTCTCCCTGTCCTCCAGAACAGGAACACCGCTGTTTGTCCCCTGTTTGACGTAGCAAATGTCACCTTTGGCATTTCTGCACCAATTTTTTGAGGATAAGTCAGAATTCACCRATTTTACCCCCTGAAAACCCCCAAYGTGGCCCCACAAGCAAAATCCTCTCCCTGTTCATCCCTTTCCATCGCTGATCCATCCTGTCCAGGAGGGTCAGGAGGGTGTGACAAACCCTCTCTGGAGTGTCTGCTTCTCTTCCCCCAAATTCTGGCACCC
Organism: Malurus melanocephalus; assembly: GCF_030028575.1. Classification (NCBI taxonomy): domain Eukaryota; kingdom Metazoa; phylum Chordata; class Aves; order Passeriformes; family Maluridae; genus Malurus; species Malurus melanocephalus. Next base: position 5,093 of record NW_026624890.1, on the reverse strand, counting down.
CAGCAGTGTAATTTGGGATTTATGGGATTATTTGGGGTGGAAAACCCCCCAAACCCAGTGGGTGTCACATCCTCGTGTCCCCTGAAGGATCCCATGGGGTTCTGGTGACCCCAACACCGCCCCAGGAACCCATTCCAGTCCTCCTCATCCCTTTTAGGGCAGAAAAAAATCCAATTTAAACCTCCCCTGGTGGAATTRAGGGCGGTTTCCTTTTTTCCTATCACCTTGGAGGAAGGATTGGCCAGAATTTGTAAGGAAAAATGAATCTGAAAGATTTCAGGGGGAAATGTTTTCTCTCACGGCCCTTTTTCACCCCCACAAATGTCCCAAAAAATGTCACAGTGAGTAAAGGATCTGTCCTGGGTTCCAGCTGCAAGAAAAGATGAGRAAAATTTAAATTTATTTTGTGTTGTCAG
>NW_026624890.1:0-3839 GCF_030028575.1 Malurus melanocephalus | reverse complement strand
GTAAATATGTGAAAAACAAGTGGTTTTCCCTCATTTTGAAATAAAAAATCCTATCAATTAAAAAATTTAATAAGGTAAATATGTGAAAAACAAATGGTTTTCCCTCATTTTGAAATAAAAAAAAAATCCTATCAATTAAAAAATTTAATAAGGTAAATATGATAAAAACAAGTGGTTTTCACTCATTTTGAAGTAAAAAATCCTATCAATTAAAATAAAAGATAAATATTAAAAATATCCAGGAATAGCTACAGAAGTGAGAAATAGACGCTGTGATTCCAGATTCTCCTCTTCACCCCCTGTGCAGCCAACTGAGCATTCAGAGCACCAAAAATCCCCTTTTGTGTCAGAAAAACATTGTGAGGGGGCAAATTTCAGATTTTAATTTTGTCTTAGAGCTGCTGAGTGCCCTCACCCCACAGCAGAGCTCACCACAAATAATTCGGGACAGAAAACCCAATAATAAACCAGAAATAATTTGGGGTGCAGTAAAACCCTGGCTGATGCCAATTGTCCCAAACCGGAGAAATCGCTAATTTTCCTCCAGAAAATCACAATATTCTGCAGCAGCACACCATGAAAAATTGACAAAATCACTCAGCAAGCTTAAAATAATATTAAAAATCTCTCATTTGCTAGCAAGGAGAGGGCACCATTTAAAAAAAAAAAGATTTTTTAAGTTGCAGGCTTGGTCATTTTTTTGCAGGCAGCGCTTTCTGGACTGCTTTAAATAAATTTGTTTTTTTTCCCACTGGCTTTCCTAGATGGAGAATTCAGAATTAATAATAATAAYAAAAGATGACACGTTTTTAGGCAGTTTGGCAAGCAGAGATGGGACCCACGCTGAAGTTTTGCTCAGAATTTTGTACCCAGGAACATTTTGTAAGCGGAGTTCCAGGTATTTCAGCCCCCGAGTTTCAGAGGTGTTGGATTCATTCTCTTAATTTAATTTAATTAAATYGCCATGGGAAATTTCAGGGAGGGTTTTTTGGGAACCACTGTTTAAGGAGCTGTTTTAATCCGTGTTTCCAATGTATTTTCTATCCCAGCCTGGTCCCATGCAGAGATAAAACCACTGAATTGCTAAACACAAATATTTGTGGGTTTTCAAGAWTCCTTTTTGCTCCAAACGTAACATGAGAGAAAGCTGAGCAATGAGTTTGCAAGATTTCATCATTCCTTTTTTCTTTTATCTTTTTTTTTTTTACCCCCCAAAAATGTAAAGACTCAGCTGTCAGCATCTGCCCACAGCTCATGTTTTTTTTCTGAAAACCAGATCTGAGTGAATCGTGCAGAAAAAAAAATAAATTAAAAAAATAAAGAATAAATAAAAAATAAATAAATAATAAATTAAAAATGAGTTTTAAAAATTAAAAATAAATAAAAAATAAAAATAAATAAAAATAAATAAAAAATAAAAATAAATAAAAATTAATAATAAATTAAAAATTAAAATAAATAAGAAATAAATAAGAAAGAAAGAAAGAAAGAAAAATAAAGAAAGACAAAAAATCAATAAAAAAATCAATAAAAAATCAATAAAAAAATCAATAAAAAATAAACTTAAAAAATAAAAATAAAGAAAAATATAAAAATAAATAAAAATAAATAAAAAATAAAGAAAAATAAATTAAAAATTCAATAAAAATAAATTTTAAAAATAAAAACAAAGAAAAATAAAGAAAAAATAAAAAAATAAAGAAAAAAGAAAAATAAAAAAAATAAATTAAAAATAAATAAATAAATAAAAAATCCTGGCAAATTAAGGGAGTTGAGTTCCAAGATCTGTACGTCCCCTAACATTAATTTAATTCTACCCAGCCCATTTCCCACCCGTGTCCCTCCACATTTCTCTGAGCCACCAAAGGCTGGGAAAGGACAAGAAACAAAATCCCTTTCTATGGGAAATATCCCTGTCTTTAGGAGGGACACAGATCTCTGTCTCAACACAACCAGAAGAAAAACCATTGCTCACTGATCGTTATTGCAGAGAGTCCCAGCGGTTTTAATTGAAATGGTTTTAAATTGAAACGGTTTTAAACCAAAAAGAGGAGAAATTTAGGTGGATTTTTAAGGAGGTTTCCCAGTGGATGCCTGGCAGTGTCCAAGGCCAGGTTGGACATTGGGGTTGGAGCAGCCTGGGACAGTGGGAGGGGTCCCTACCCATGGTAGAAATGGGATGGAACAGCCTTTAAGGTCCTTACCAACCCCAATCATTCCAAAATTCTTTGATTTCTCTGCTGACAGTGATTTGGTGTCACCAGAGGTGGTGGCACCAGGAAGGGAGACGTGGGCAGTGGAATTTCGGGACAAACCAAACACATAGGGAAAATAATGAGAGAAAAATAAATTTCTGTACCCTCAGCACCCCCACCCTGCAGGTCCCCACCTCTACTTTTGGAAAATCTCGAAATTTAACTTTTCCTTCCCACATCTGAGTTAAGCCCATGTCACCCTGGGGGATGTCACCACAGCGGCCCCAAACCCTGCAAGGGACACTGAGGAACGCTGTGTCCGAGCTGAGGTGACCTTTTCTGCTGCCCAGACCCYTTTCAGGGCTGTTCCCATCACCCTGACCCCAGCTGTGACCCACACCGCTCATCCCCACCCRAAAATACCGCTGGGCTGCTCCTCCAGCATCCCCAAATCCCATCCTCCACACCTTCATCCTCCTCTTCATCGGGCAGGAATGGCCTCTTGCAGCCTGACATCTCGTCACACTCGAATTTATAAATCAGACCCAAAAAGCTCGGGAAAAAACATAGAAAAATATGAAATTAAATCACCAGTTTTGCAGCCACCTCCTCTCTGCTTTGGCTCTCTTAATCAGGGTAAATTTGTTAAAGAGCCCTGGCTAAATTTGTTAAAGTGTGCCTTACAGGGCACTCTGCAGCTGTGGGATGTTTCAGGGTTTTGCTGCTTAAAATTCACCTTTTGATTAATTTAGAAAGCTTTTTTTAAAATTTTATTTTACTTTTTTAATGCTATTAACCTCGAGAAAGTGCTGGTGTAACAAGCAAGCGGTCTCACATCAAAAGCTTGTTAAACCGCAGATTTTGAAATTTTTTTTTAGGTGAAACGTTTCACTGGAGCACAGAACCACAGATTCAGAGGGTCATGACGTGGTTTGGGTTGGAAGGGACATTAAATCCCATCCAGTGCCACCGCTGCCATGGCAGGGACCCCTCCCAGTGACCCAGGAGGTTCCAAACCCAATGTCCAGCCTGGCCTTGGGCACTCAAAGGGATCCAGGGATGGAATTCCATCCCAGCTCCTCCCAGGGAACAATTCCTGCCCAATATCCCATCCATCCCTGCCCTCTGGCAGTGTGACCCCATTCATTCCCTGTGTCCTGTTCCTCCATCCCCTGTCCCCAGTCCCTCTCCATCTTTGCTTTGGTCCCTTCAGGCTCTGAGCTCTCTCCAGACCCTTCTCTTCCCCAGGATGGACATTCCCCTCTCTCTCAGCCTTTCCTCATCACAGCCAACATGAAAATTAAAACCTTCAGCTTTTTCTCCATTTCCCTTTTATAAGATTAGTGGCAGCTGCTGTATTTGTCCATGAGGAGCTCCCAGAACTCTCAAAACCTTTCAGAGGAGTTTCTTTTCTTATCCTTCCTCCTCCTTCCCCCAGGGATGAAATTTCCATGGATTTGCAGCCCCAGCAGTGGAATCAGATGCCAAACCCCATCCAGACCCCATTGTGGCATCTCAGTAATTAATTCCCCAAATCTCACTGTCTCCTCTCTGATTTAATTCCCTCATCACGTCCACTCAGAAGGAATATTTGTCTAATTGTCCCTATAAAGATCCTGTTGTGGGTTAAAATTCTTCTCCTTT
>NW_026624889.1:24877-25933 GCF_030028575.1 Malurus melanocephalus | reverse complement strand
TATTTTCCTCCAAAATTCCCATTTTTCCTCCAAAATTCCCATTTTTCAATACAAAATTCTCATTTTTTACCATAAAACCGCCATTTTTTGATGTAAAATCGCCGTTTTTCGACATACGATCGCCATAAAACTGCCGTAAAATCGCCATTTTTCAACATAAAAACTCCATTTTTTTTGCTAAAATTTTGGGGTTTTTTGCTAAAATTCCCATTTTTTTTTCCCAAATTTTCAGGAGTGGAGGGCCGGGCAGGGATGGCGGCCATCACGGACCCTCAGGCGCGGTTGGACCCCCCCTCGGGGCTGTACCAGCAATGGGCAAATCCCAAAATCCCCATCTTTTACCTCCAAATTCCCATTTTTTTCCCTAAAATCCCTCTTTTTCCCACAAAACTTCTGTTGATTACCCAAAATTATCATTTTCTTCCCAAATTCCCATTTTTCCTCCAAAATTCCCATTTTTTAACATAAAATTCCCTTTCTTTGGGCGTAAAATTGCCATTTTTTGACATAAAGTTGCCATTTCTCTTTTGCGCAAAATCGCCATTTTTAAACATAAAATCACCGGGTTTTCTCCTAAAATTTCCATTTTTTTTCCCGAAATTCCTGTAATTACCTAAAATTATCATTTTTTAAGATAAAATCCTAATTTTTCAACGTAAAATCGGCTTTTTATTTGGGTAAAATTACCTCTTTTTTTGCATAAAATCTCCATAAAATCACCATTTTTCAACGTAAAACCTCCATTTTTTTTGCTAAATTTTCCAATTTTTTTTCCCAAATTCCCAGGAGTGGAGGGCCGAGCAGGAATGGCGGCCATCGCGGACCCTGAGGCGCGGTTGGACCCCCCCTCGGGGCTGTACCAGGCTCTGTCTCCGCTGCTGCCGCCGTTCGCCCGCCCCGTCTTCATCAGGCTCCTCCCACACATCGACAGCACCGGTATGGGCGGGGCCTAACGGGGCGGGGCTTAGGTGGGCGGGGCTTAAATGGGCAGTGGTTGGATGGGCGGGGCCTAAATGGGTGTGGTTTAAAGTGGTGGGGCTTAAAGGGGCAGGGCTT
>NW_026624889.1:21095-22812 GCF_030028575.1 Malurus melanocephalus | reverse complement strand
CGTCACTTCCTGGCTGTCAATCCATCTCCCTCGTGAGGTCACTTCCTGTCTGGCAATGTGTCTTCATGATGTCACTTCCTGTCTGGCAACACGTCTTCATGACGTCACTTCCTGTCTGGCAACGCATCTTCCTCATGACGTCACTTCCTGTCTGGCAACGCATCTCCCTCATGATGTCACTTCCTGTCTGACAACCCATCTCCCTCGTGACGTCACTTCCTGGCTGTCAATCCATCTTCCTCGTGACGTCACTTCCTGCCTGGCAAAGCATCTCCCTCATGACGTCACTTCCTGGCTGTCAATCCATCTCCCTTGTGACGTCACTTCCTGTCTGGCAATGCATCTCCCTCGTGACGTCACTTCCTGGCTGGCAATGCATCTCCCTCGTGACGTCACTTCCTGGCTGGCAACGCGTCTTCATGACATCACTTCCTGTCTGGCAATGAGTCTTCATGACGTCACTTCCTGTCTGGCAATGCGTCTTCCTCGTGACGTCACTTCTTTGTCAGCAATCCTCCCTGAAGTGGTTGCTAGGCAACGCGGTGCAGGTTTGATGACATCACTTCCTGGCCAGCGAGGCGCATGTTGGTGACGTCACTTCCTGAGTGGGGACTGGGAGGGCCTGGGAGGGGAATTTGGGGGGACTGGGATGAACTGGGATGAACTGGTGTGAACTGGGAATCGCCGCGCGCCGCGCTGGGGTTGCTTAGCAACGCGTCTTCGTGACGTCACTGCCTTGCCAGCAACCCGCCCTGAAGTGGTTGCTAGGCAACGCGCCATGCCGACGACGTCACTTCCGGAGCAACAACCCTTTCTGAAGTGGTTGCTAGGAAACGCGTGGCGTCCATGACGTCACTTCCATTTTGCCAACGCGCTGTGAACCAGTCGCTTAGCAACGCGTTTCCTTGGTGACGTCACTTCCTTAACGACGCACTTTGCTTGGCTGCTTGGCAACGAATTGAGGCAATGACGTCACTTCCTGAGCAACAAATATCTCCGAGGTGGTTGCTAGGCGACGCGTTAAGTCCATGACGTCACTTCCTTGCCGGCAACGCACCTAGCGCCGGTTGCTTGGCAACGCGTTGAGCCAATGACGTCACTTCATAAAGAGAAACATCTCCGAGGTGGTTGCTAGGCAACGCGTTGCGCTGATGACGTCACTCCCTTGTTACCAACGCGCTCTGAACCAATCGCTTAGAAACGCTTTTTTCCAGATGACGTCATTTCCTTAACGACGACGCGCTCAGCAGTGGTTGCTAGGCAACGCGTCACTATCATGACGTCACTTCCTTGTTGCCAACGTACTTAGAATCAGTCGATTAGCAACGCTTTTTTTTTTTCTGGTGACGTCACTTCCTTACCGACATCCTCTCTGAAGTAGTTGCTAAGCAACGCGTCGAGCTAATGACGTCACTTCCTTACCGACAACATATGAGTTGGTTGCTAGGCAACGCGTCGTTATTATGACGTCACTTCCTTGTTGGCGATGCGCTCTGCAACAGTCGCTTAGCAACGCGTTTTCCTGGTGACGTCACTTCCTTAACGACGACGCRCTTTGCTTGGCTGCTTGGCAACGCATTGAGCCAATGACGTCACTTCATAGCAACAAATACATCCGAGGTGGTTGCTAGGCAACGCATTGCACGGATGACGTAACTTCCTTAACCACGACGCGCTCAGCACCGGTTGCTAGGCAATGCGTTAGTACAATGACGTC
>NW_026624889.1:17842-20380 GCF_030028575.1 Malurus melanocephalus | reverse complement strand
TGACGTCACTTCCTTCCCAACATCTCCCCCCCCGCGCGGTCGCTTAGCAACCCCTCTCCTCTGCTGACGTCACTTCCCCCTTCTCCTCCCTCTCCTCCCCCCTCATGGCTTCCGTGTCGGTTTTCCCGTCCCCGCAGGAGCTCGGCGCGTTCCTGGCGCGCTCGGTGGCGGCAGCGGCGGCCCAGGCGGTGACGAGCGGCGGCCGCTTCTCGCTGGGGCTCTCCGGGGGTTCCCTGGTGCCGCTGCTCGCGCGGGAATTGGGCGGGGCTTTGGCCGATGTGGGCGGGGCCCAACCGGCCCGGTGGATTCTGGCGTTTTGTGATGAGCGATTGGTGCCCCCCGAGCACCCCGAGAGCACCTGCGGGGCGTACCGGGTGAGCGGCGGATTCCCAGTTTGTCCCAGTTAGTCCCAGTTCATCCTAATCCCCTCCCAGTTCATCCCAGTTCATCCCAGTTAGTTCCCAGTTCATCCCGAGAGCACCTACGGGGCGTACCGGGTGAGGAGCGGGTTCCCAGTTCATCCCAGTTCATCCCAGTCCATCACAGTTAGTTCCCAGTTCATCCCAGTTAGACCCAGTTCATCCTAATCCCCTCCCAGTTCATCCCGAGAGCACCTGCGGGGCGTACCGGGTGAGGAGCGGATTCCCAGTTCGTCCCAGTTCATCCTAATCCCTTCCCAGTTAGTCCCAGTTAGTCCCAGGTGCTGTCCCAGTTCATCCCAGTTCATCCCAGTTAGTCCCAGTTAGTCCCAGCTAGTCCCAGTTAGTCCCAGTTCATCCCGAGAGCACCTGCGGGGCGTACCGGGTGAGGGGCGGATTCCCAGTTAGTCCCAGTTAGTTCCCAGTTAGTCCCAGTTCATCCTAATCCCTTCCCAGTTAGTTCCCAGTTCATCCCACTTAGTTCCCAGTTAGTCCTAATCCCCTCCCAGTTAGTTCCCAGTTCATCCCAGTTCATCCCGAGAGCACCTGCGGGGCTTACCGGGTGAGCGGCGGATTCCCAGTTCATCCCAGTTCATCCCAGTTAGTTCCCAGTTAGTCCTAATCCCTTCCCAGTTAGTCCCAGTTAGTCCCAGGTGCTGTCCCAGTTCATCCCAGTTCATCCCAGTTCATCCCAGTTCATCCCAGTTCATCCTAATCCCCTCCCAGTTCATCCTAATCCCGTCCCAGTTAGTTCCCAGTTCATCCCAGTTAGTTCCCAGTTCATCCCAGTTCATCCCGAGAGCACCTGCGGGGCGTACCGGGTGAGCGGCGGCGTCCCAGTTCATCCCAGTTCATCCCAGTTAGTTCCCAGTTAGTCCCAGTTCATCCTAATCCCCTCCCAGTTAGTTCCCAGTTCATCCCAGTTCATCCCAGTTCATCCTAATCCCTTCCCAGTTCATCCCAGTTAGTTCCCAGTTAGTCCCAGTTAGTCCCAGTTCATCCCGAGAGCACCTGCGGGGCGTACCGGGTGAGGGGTGGATTCCCAGTTCATCCCAGTTCATCCCAGTTAGTCCCAGTTCATCCTAATCCCTTCCCAGTTAGTTCCCAGATCATCCCAGTTCATCCCAGTTAGTCCCAGTTCATCCCGAGAGCACCTGCGGGGCGTACCGGGTGAGCGGCGGGGAAGGGGCAGCTTCCCGGTGCTTCCCAGTTCATCCCAGTTGCTTCCCAGTTTGTCCCAGTTCATTCCAGTTCATCCCAGTCCACCCCAGTCCATTCCCAGTCCCTCCCAGTCCCTCCCAGTCCATCCCAGTTCATCCCAGTCCATCCCAATCCCAGGTGCTGTCCCAGTTGCCCATTCCCAGTCCCTCCCAGTCCATCCCAGTTAATCCCAGTCCATCCCAGTCCATCCCAGTCCCTCCCAGTCCATCCCAGTCCATTCCCAGTCCCTCCCAGTCCATCCCAGTTAATCCCAGTCCATCCCAGTTAATCCCAGTCCATCCCAGTCAATCCCAGTTCATCCCAGTCCATCCCAGTCAATCCCAGTTCATCCCAGTCAATCCCAGTTCATCCCAGTCCCAGGTGCTGTCCCAGTTGCCCATTCCGAGTCCATCCCAGTCCATCCCAGTCCGTCCCAGTTAGTCCCAGTCCATCCCAGTCCATCCCAGTTAATCCCAGTTAATCCCAGTCCATCCCAGTTAATCCCAGTTCATCCCAGTCCCAGGTGCTGTCCCAGTTGCCCATTCCTCAGTCCATCCCAGTCCATTCCCAGTCCCATCCCAGTCCATCCCAGTTCATCCCAGTTCATCCCAGTCCATCCCAGTTCATCCCAGTCCCTCCCAGTCCATCCCAGTTAATCCCAGTTAATCCGAGTCCCTCCCAGTCCATCCCAGTTAATCCCAGTTCATCCCAGTCCCAGGTGCTGTCCCAGTTTCCCGCCCCCGGGCCCCGCGTGCTCTCGGTCAATCCCGGACTGGACCCGAACGGCGCCGCCAGAGATTACTGGGAACAGCTGAAAATGGTACTGGGATGGACTGGGATGGACTGGGAATGGCTGAAAACGGTACTGGGATACTGGGATATACTGGGATATACTGGGATATACTGGGATATACTGGGA
>NW_026624889.1:15057-17603 GCF_030028575.1 Malurus melanocephalus | reverse complement strand
TCCCGGACTGGACCCGAACGGCGCCGCCAGAGATTACTGGGAACAGCTGAAAACGGTACTGGGGATACTGGGATATACTGGGAATGGGACTGGGATATACTGGGAACAGCTGAAAATGGTACTGGGAGTACTGGGATATACTGGGATGGACTGGGATATCTTGAGAGGGACTGAGAACAGCTGAAAATGGATACTGGGATATACTGGGAATGGCTGAAAATGGTACTGGGGATACTGGGATATACTGGGATATACTGGGAATGGGACTGGGGATACTGGGAACAGCTGAGAACGGTGCTGGGAGTACTGGGATATACTGGGAATGGCTGAAAATGGTACTGGGATATACTGGGAGGGACTGGGAACAGATCCAGACGGTACTGGGATATACTGGGAATGGGACTGGGAGGGACTGGGATGGACTGGGAGGGACTGGGATTGGGGATGGATTGAGGGTGACTGGTTTGAACTGGTCCGAGCTGGTTTATACTGGTTTATACTGGTTTAAACTGGTTTATACTGATTTATACTGGTTTACACTGGTTTATACTGGTTTACACTGGTTTATACTGGTTTATACTGGTTTAAACTGGTTTTCCAGACGTTCCCAGCCCAGCCCATCCCCCAGTTGGACTTGCTGGGGGTGGGGATAAACTGGTTCAAACTGGTTCCAAACCAGTCCAAACCGGTCCAAACCGGTCCAAACTGGTTCATACTGGTCCAGACAGGTCCAAACTGGTTTATACTGGGATTTTTAGGCATTTCCAGATCAGCCCATCCCCCAGTTTGATCTGCTGGGGGTGGGACAAACTGGGAATAAATGGGTTTAAACTGGTCCAGATTGGTTCCGATTGATGTAAACTGGTTTATACTGGTCCGAACGGGTTTTTACTGGTTTATACTGGTTTTTCAGGCATTTCCAGATGAGCCCATCCCCCAGTTTGATCTGCTGGGGGTGGGATAAACTGGGTCTAAACTGGTTCCAAACCAGTCCAAACTGGTCCATACTGGTTTGTAATGGTCCGAACTGGTCCATACTGGTTTATACTGGTTTGTACTGGTTTATACTGGTTTGTACTGGTTTATACTGGTTTTCCAGGCATTTCCAGATGAGCCCATCCCCCAGTTTGATCTGCTGGGGGTGGGACAAACTGGGAATAAACTGGGAATAAACCAGTCCAAACTGGTTCAAACTGGTTTAAACTGGTCCAAACTGGTTTATACTGGTCCGAACTGGTTTAAACTGGTTTATACTGGTTTTCCAGGCGTTCCCAGATGAGCCCATCCCCCAGTTTGACCTGCTGCTGTTGGGGGTGGGGCCGGACGGTCACACGTGCTCGCTGTTCCCCGGCCACGCCCTGCTCCAGGTGAGTATGGGAAATTCGGGAATTTTGGGAATTTTGGGGAAAGTTTGGGAATTTTGGGAAAAAAGTGGGAAATTNTACTGGGATATACTGGGATATACTGGGATATACTGGGATATACTGGGATATACTGGGAATGGTACTGGGGATACTGGGATATACTGGGAGGGACTGGGAACAGCTGAGAACGGTACTGGGATATACTGGGAATGGCTGAGAACGGTACTGGGATACTGGGATATACTGGGATATACTGGGATATACTGGGATATACTGGGATATACTGGGAATGGCTGAAAACGGTACTGGGATACTGGGATATACTGGGATATACTGGGATATACTGGGATATACTGGGAATGGCTGAAAACGGTACTGGGGATACTGGGATGGACTGGGAGGGACTGGGATTGGGGGTGGATTGAGGGTGACTGGTTTGAACTGGTCTGAACTGGTCTGAACTGGTTTACACTGGTTTATACTGGTTTTCCAGGCATTCCCAGGCCAGCCCATCTCCCAGTTTGACCTGCTGGGGGTGGAATAAACTGGGTCTAAACTGGGTCTAAACTGGGAACAAATCGGTTTAAACTGGTCTAAACTGGTTCCAGTTGGTGTAAACCGGTCCAAACTGGTTTAAACTGGTCTGAACTGGTTTAAACTGGGATTTCAGGTGTTCCCTGACCTGCTGGGGGTGGGACAAACTGGGAATAAAATGATTTAATCTGGGAATAAATTGATTCAAACTGGTCTGAATGGTCCATACTGGTCTGAACTGGTTTATACTGGTTTTTACTGGTTTATACTGGTTTAAACTGGGATTTTAGGCATTTCCAGATCAGCCCATCCCCCAGTTTGATCTGTTGGGGGTGGGACAAACTGGGAATAAATGGGTTTAAACTGGTCCAGATTGGTTCCAACTGGTTTAAACTGGTCCGAACTGGTTTATACTGGTTTATACTGGTTTAAACTGGTTTACACTGGTTTATACTGGTTCAAACTGGTTTATACTGGTTTTCCAGGCATTTCCAGATGAGCCCATCCCCCAGTTTGATCTGCTGCTGTTGGGGGTGGGGCCGGACGGTCACACGTGCTCGCTGTTCCCGGGCCACGCCCTGCTCCAGGTGAGAATGGGAAATTTGGGAAAATTTTGGGAATTTTGGGGGAAAATTTGGGAATTTTGGG
>NW_026624889.1:13248-13647 GCF_030028575.1 Malurus melanocephalus | reverse complement strand
CATCAACCAATCAACGCGCGTCGTGGGCGTGGCCACGCCTGAGGGGCCGTGAGGGGGGAGAGAGAAGGGCGCGGTTTTTCCGTGAGGGGGGCGGCCCAAAATGGCGGCGCGGCCGTGGCCGCCGCTGCTGCCGCCGTTGTTTTTGCTGCTGATTTTGGCGGCGGGACCGGGTCCGGATCTTTCCCGGGGACCTCTCGGGTGGCTCCGGTTGGGGTTCGGTCCCGGTGCGGTGTTGGGGTATTTTCCCGAGGAGCGGTGGAGCGCGGAATCGCCGCTGAGGCCGCCGAGCGTGATGGTGGCGCTGCTGGCGAGGAACGCGGCGCATTCGCTGCCGTTGGTGCTGGGAGGGATCGAGAGGCTGAGGCATCCCAAAGAGAGGATGGCGTTATGGTGGGGACA
>NW_026624889.1:6622-10312 GCF_030028575.1 Malurus melanocephalus | reverse complement strand
GATTCTGCGGGGATTTTGGGGGCATTTTGGGGGGAATTTGGGGGAATTTTGGGGGGATTTTTTGAGTTTTGAGGTTCCCCGAATTTGGGGAGGGGTCTGAGGGTGCTCTGGGACCCCTCCCCAGGTCATACCCGGATGAAGAAGGTCCCAAACATTGGCCCCCGTCGCGCTACGAGCGGCTGATGCGGCTGCGGCAGGAGGCGCTCGAGGCCGCCCGCGCCAGCTGGGCCGACTACATCCTGGTAAAAACGCCTCTGAAATTCCCAAAATTCCCTAAAATTCCCAAAATTCCCACAATTTTTAAAATTAAAAAAATATTCTAAGTTTTTTCCCAAAATTGCTGGGGGTTTTCCCCAAAAAACCCCGATTTTTTCCCAAAAATTCACCCTTTTTTTCAAAAAAAATCCCAATTTTTTCCCAAAATTCCCAATTTTTTCTCCCCAAAATTTCTGATATTTTTCCCAAATTCCCAATTTTCCCAAAATTCCTGATTTTCACCCCGAAATTCCCATTTTTTTCGCCAGTTCCTGGACAGCAATAATGTCCTGGTGATCCCAGGGTGTCTCAATGTCCCCAGTGTCCCCAATGTCCCCGATTTTCCTGCTTTCCCAACTTTCCCAATATTCGCGATTTTCCGAAAATCCTGAAATTCCCAAAATTCCTGATTTTCACCCTGAAATTCCCGATTTTCACCCCAAAATTCCCATTTTTTTCCCAGTTCCTGGACAGCGATAACGTCCTGCTCCACCCCGACACGCTGAGGGTGTCCCCAATGTCCCCAATATTTCCACTTTCTCAACTTTCCTGAGTTTCGGGATTATCCCAATTTTCTCAGAATTCCCAATTTTCCCAAAATTCCCAATTTTCACCCCGAAATTCCTGATTTCCCAGTTCCTGGACAGTGATAACGTGCTCCTGCACCCCGACACACTGGGGGTGTCCCCAATGTCCCCACTATTTCCACTTTCTCAGCTTTCCTGAGTTTCGGGATTATCTCAATTTTCTCAGAATTCCCAATTTTCCCAAAATTCCCGATTTTCACCCTGAAATTCCCCATTTTCCAGTTCCTGGACAGCGATAACATCCTGTTGATCCCAGGGTGTCCCCAATTCCCCCGATTTCCCTGGTTTTCCCGCTTTTTCTGGATTTTCCCAAAATTCCCAATTTTCCCCCCAAAATTCCCAATTTTCCAGTTCCTGGACAGCGATAACGTGCTCCTGCACCCCCACACTCTGAGGGTGTCCCCAATGTCCCCAGTGTCCCAAATTTCCCCGATTTTTCTGGTTTTTCCTCATGTTCCCAAAATTCATATTTTTTCCCAATTTTCTCAGAATTCTGAATTTTCCCAAAATTCCCGATTTTCACCCCAAAATTCCCGATTTTCAGTTCCTGGACAGCGATAATGTGCTGTTGCACCCCGACACACTGGGGGTGTCCCCAACATCCTCAATGTCCCCAATGTCCCCAATATTTCCACTTTTCCAACTTACCTGATTTTCGCGGTTTTTCCCAATTTTCCAAATTTTCCCAAAATTCCCAAATTTCCCAAAATTTTCAAATTTTCAGTTCCTGGACAGCAATAACATGCTGCTGTACCCCGACACGCTGGGGGTGTCCCCAGCATCCCCAATGTTCCCAATTTCCCCTATTTTTCCACTTTCCCAACTTTCCCAATCTTCGTGATTTTTTCCAAATTCCCAAAATTCCCGATTTTCACCCCAAAATTCCCGATTTCCAGTTCCTGGACAGCGATAACGTCCTCCTTCACCCCGACACACTGGGGGTGTCCCCACTGTCCCCAATATTCCCTCTTTCCCAACTTTCCTGATCTTTGGGATTTCCCCAATTTTCTCAGAATTCCCAATTTTCCCAAAATTCCTGATTTTCACCCCAAAATTCCCAATTTCCAGTTCCTGGACAGTGATAACGTGCTCCTCCACCCGGACACTCTGTCGCTGCTGATGGCCGAGGGTCGCACGCTGGTGGCGCCGATGCTCGACTCCCGCGCCGCCTACTCCAACTTCTGGGGCGGGGTCACCCCACAGGTGAGGGCGGGGCCTAAATGGGTGGGGCTTAAAGGGGCGGGGCCTAAAAGGGGAGGAGTCATTGCAGAGGGTGGGGCATAAATGGGGCGGGGCTTAAATGGGGTGGGGGCATAAAGGGGTGGGGATGAAGGAAAGTCCAACATTTCCAACCTCTGGTGGAAGGGAGGGGCCTAAAGGGGGCGTGGCCAAAATGGGGCGTGGCATAAAAGGGGTGGAGTAATTGAGGAGGCTGTGGTCCAAAACAGGGGTGGTCCAAAGGGGTGTGGTCATTGAGGAGGGCGGGGGTAAAGGGAGTCCCAACATTTCCAATTTTCTGGGGCGGGGTCACCCCTCAGGTGAGGGCGGGGCTTAAATGGGGCGGTGCTTAAAGGGGTGGGGCCTAAAGTAGGCGGGGTCGCAGGGAGGGTGTGGTCAAAAAAGGGTGTGGCCAAATGGGGCGGTGCCAAAGGGGGTGTGGCCAAACTGGGGGTGGGGTCATGGGGGCCCAACATTCCCAACTTCTGGGGCGGGGTCACCCCCCAGGTGAGGGCGGGGCTTAGAGGGGAAGGGGCTTAGTTATTGGGCGGAGTTATAAGGAGGGTGTGGCCTAGGGGAGGGTAAAGACATTCCCTGTGGTCACACCCCCATTTCCAGTGACCACACCCCCTCCTCACTGACCACACCCCCTTTCACACTGACCACTCCCCTCCGTGCTGACCACGCCCCCATTTCCTCATTCCCATTGGTCATCCACGCTGACCACGCCCCCATTCACACTGACCACGCCCACTCCGTGCTGACCACGCCCCCTCAGGGCTATTTTTAGTGCCCATTTCCTCATTTTTAGTGCCCATTTCCTCCATTTTTAGTGCTATTCCCACTGACCACACCCCTTTCCTCACTGACCACACCCCCTTTCACACTGACCACGCCCCTTCACACTGACCACGCCCCCTCAGGGCTATTTTAGTGCCCATTTCCTCATTTTTAGTGCCCATTTTCTCATTATTAGTGCCCATTTCCCCCATTTTTAGGTTGGTTCTCACTGACCACACCCCTATTCCCACTGACCACGCCCCTTTCACACTCACCACGCCCCCTCAGGGCTAATTTTAGTGCCCATTTCTGCCATTTTTAGTGCTATTCCCACTGACCACAGCCCTCTGCTCACTGACCACACCCACTCCACACTGACCACGCCCACTCCTCACTAACCACGCCTCCCTTTACACTGACCACGCCCCCTTTATGCTGACCACGCCCCTTCAGACCTATTTTTAGTGCCCATTTGCCCCATTCTCAATGCCCATTCCGCCATTTTTAGTGCTATTACCACTGACCACACCCCTTTCACACTAACCACGCCCCAGTCACAGTGACCACGCCCCTTTCACACTGACCACGCCCCCTCAGGGCTATTACCGCCGCACTCCCTGGTACCTCCCGATCCGCCGCCGCGAGCGCCGCGGGATTTTCCCGGTTCCCACCACTGACCACGCCCCCTCCTCACTGACCACGCCTCTTTCACACTGACCACACCCCTTTCACACTGACCACGCCCCCTCAGGGCTATTTTTAGTGCCCATTTCCCCCAGTCTCAATGCCCATTCCGCCATTTTTAGTGCTATTCCCACTGACCACAGCCCTCTGCTCACTGACCACACCC
>NW_026624889.1:4683-5856 GCF_030028575.1 Malurus melanocephalus | reverse complement strand
CGCCGCCGCGAGCGCCGCGGGATTTTCCCGGTTCCCATGGTGCACTCCACCTTCCTGCTGGAGCTGCGGCGACAAAGCTCCGCCCACTTGGCCTTTTACCCGCCCCCCATTGGCTACCGCGGCCCCTTTGATGACATCTTGGTCTTTGCTGCTTCCTGTCGGGAGGCTGGTGAGGAATTGTGGGAAATTTCGGGAATTTTCGGGATTTTTTTGGGAATTTTTTGAGATTTTTTGGGATTTTTTTGGGATTGGGATGGGTTTAAGATGGCGTTGAGTTGGGTTGGGTTGAGTCGAGTTTGGTTTGGTTGAGTTGGGATTGGTTGGGATGAGTTGGGATTTGGGATTTTCGGGAATTTTGGGAAATTTTGGGAATTTTTTGGGATTTTTTGGGGGCTTGGGATGGGTTCAATATGGCGTTGAGTTGGGTTGAGTTGGGTTTGGTTGAGTTGGGTTTGGTTGAGTTGGGTTTGGTTGGGTTGGGTTGGGTTTGGTGGAGTTGGGTTTGGTTGAGTTGAGTTGGGATTTGGGATTTTGGGGTTTTTTGGGGATTTTTTGGCATTTTTTTGGGATTTTTTGGGATTTTTTTGGGAGTGGGATGGGTTCAAGATGGCGTTGAGTTGGGTTGAGTTGGGTTTGGTTGAGTTGGGATTTGGGATTTTTGGAATTTTTGGGAATTTTTTTTGGTTTTGGGGATTTTTTGGGATTTTTTTGGGATTTTTTGGGATTTTTTTGGGATTGGAATGGGTTCAAGATGGCGTTGAGTTGGGTTCAGTTGAGTTGGGTTGAGTTGGGATTGGTTGGGTTGGGTTTGGTTGGGATGAGTTTGGGTGGAGTTGGGTTTGGTTGAGTTGAGTTGAGTTGGGATTTGGGATTTTGGGGTTCTTTGGTTATTTTTTGGGTTTTTTGGGACTTTTTTGAGAATTTTTGGGATTTTTTTGGGGGTTGGGATGGGTTCAATATGGCGTTGAGTTGGGTTGGGTTCGGTTGGGTTTGGTGGAGTTGGGTTTGGTTGGGTTGGGTTGGGTTTGGTTGAGTTTGGTTGGAGTTGGGTTTGGTTGAGTTGAGTTGAGTTGGGATTTGGGATTTTGGGGTTTTTGGGGTATTTTTTGGGTTTTTTGGGAATTTTTTGAGATTTTTTGGGATTTTTTTGGGATTGGGATGGATTGAATATGG
>NW_026624889.1:0-1358 GCF_030028575.1 Malurus melanocephalus | reverse complement strand
TCCCCCATTTTTCCCAATTTTTCCCATTTTCCAGGTTTTCCTGATCAATCTCCGGCGCCGCTCCGACCGTCGGACGCGAATGCTGCGAACGCTGCGGGAACTGGGGATCGACCCCAAACTGGTGGAGGCCGTGGATGGACGGTGGGAATTTGGGGGAAAATTCCCAAATTTTGGGAAAATTTGGGAAAATTTAAAAAAAACATGGAAAAAATTGGGTGAAATTTGGGCATTTTTTGGCCGTTTTTTGATTTTTTGGGGAATTTTTTTTGGGATTTTTGGGACTGGGAATTGACCCCAAACTGGATGGACGATGGGAATTTGGGGAAAAAATTTAGAATTTTGGGAAAATTTAGGAATTTTGGGAATTTTAGGAAAAATTTGGGAAAAAATTTGGTGAATTTTGAGCAATTTTGGGGGTTTTTAAGGGGATTTTGGGGGATTTTTGGGAACTGGGAATCGACCCCAAACTGGTGGAGGCTGTGGATGGACGGTGGGGATTTGGGGAAAAATTCCCCAATTTTGGGAAAATTTGGAAATTTTTGGGAAAATTCAAAAATTTTGGGAAAAATTTAAAAAAAGTGCAAAAATTTGGGTGAAATTTGAGCGATTTTTGGGGGTGTTTTTCAGTGATTTTGGGGGATTTTTGGGGTGAATTTTGGGGTGAATTTTGGGATGAACTTTGGAAATTTTGGGAGTTTTGGGGTCAATTTTCCGGGTAAATTCCCGGGATTTTGGGGTTTAATTTTTGGGAATTTTGGGGTCAATTTTAGGGTGAATTTTTCGGCTTTTTTTGCGTTTTCTTGGTGAATTTTGGGGATTTTTGGGGTCCATTTTTGGGGTCCATTTTTAGGGTCAATTTTTTGGATTTTTTGGTAAATTTTTGGGGTGAATATTGGAAATTTTGAGGTGATTTTTGGGGTGCATTTTGGTAATTTTGGGGTGATCTTTGGGGTGAATTTTGGAATTTTTGAGGTGAATTTTGGGGTGACTTTTGGGTCTTTTTGGGGCGAATTCCTCCGAATTTTGGGGTTTTTTTGGTCAATTTTTGGGATAAATTCTCCGGATTTTTTTGGGGTGAATTCCTGGGAATTTTGGGATAACTTTTTTTTAATTTTTGGGTTAAATTTTTTAAATTTTGGCTCAGATCTCTGAACAGGAGCCAGCTGGAGGCGCTGGGGGTGCGGATGCTGCCGGGATATCGCGATCCCTTCCACGGCCGAGCGCTGACCCCGGGAGAGGTCGGCTGCTTCCTCAGCCACTTCCGGGTCTGGCAGGAGGTAAAAACGGGAATTTTGGGAAAATTCAGGAATTTCGAGAAAATTAAAAAAAAAAATGGAAAAATTTGGGTGAAATTTGGG
>NW_026624888.1:14597-24211 GCF_030028575.1 Malurus melanocephalus | reverse complement strand
TGGGCTTTAGGGTCACACCCAGCCAAGGCCGTTCTGTGATTCTGTGACCCGATGCAAAATGCCCAGCAGGGCTGTGGAAAGCACTGGGAATATTGGGAAGGCTTCATYCCATCCACAGCACATGTGGCTCTTCAGCAAAATCGAGGTGTGCTGTGAAAGGGGGTGAGAAATGGGGATGTGCATTGCACAGACAGGACATTACTGCACCAAAATGCAATTTGCAGCCGTGCTGCAATGAAAATAATCAGCTCAGCATTTCGAGGGGTGGAGCAGTAATTCTGCTGGTGATGGAGTGCCCGACTCAGAGCTCCTTCACTCCTGATCTGCAGGGACATTTCTGCAAACCTGACTGCACTCCAAGCTCACCATCCAAAAGCTGGAACGCCCCAAACTACAKCTGATCTTGGTAAACGCTGTCCTTAAGGACTCTGGCAAAAATTARCAACAGTGTGAAGGTCTAATTTTCTGAATGACAGAGTAAATCATAACTGGAGGCAATTGCTTAATTAAGGCTGTGCAAATAAATGACTTCTCCATGTTCTGGCGGTTCCAAGAAAGCCAGAAGTCATTTCAGGTCAAACCAAACGGTTCATTTAACCCAGAGCAAGTTCGTGATGCTTCATGGGCACCAATATGTTCTTGTCTATCAAAACCCCGATATTCCCTTTTCRGCTCCAGGTTCCTGGGGGAGGCTGAGCCAGAGCCAGGAAAATCTGTGATTTCTGCCACAAAGGTGAAAAAAGGAGGTCATGGAGATTCTGGCTGGGCAAACAGATCATGAGACATAAGTAATGGCTAATTTCTTGTTAATAAATCGTTATTGATGATTTTTTATGAAGAAAAATTGCAAGGACTTTTACTTGAAATATTGAAGGTAATTAAAGCAATAACTGACACGCGATTTTGCCATCCCTGAAGCGCCGGGGATGCGTTTGGCTCTTGCACGCACCCACCTGCTCCTCCTCCATCCTCCGTCCCTGCCAGCCCGGCAGCAAAYGACTGAGCCCAAAGTGGCTTTGATCTGCTCGCTAATGCCTTATTCACAAAAAATATCTCGATATAAATCACTTTTGTGAGTTCGGAGCTGGCTGGCGGCTCCCTGCAGCTGGTGCAGGGTGGGAAGGGGCTGTGAGTGCCCAGCGCTGCCCTTGCCCGGGGCTGTGCCCAGATCCCTCGGGGTTTTTTAGGGATTGGAGCTTCCTTCAGCCTTGTCTGGGCATTTCTGCCGCTGTCAGTGCTCCCTTTGGGCTGCAGGGAGAAATGGGAACCGGGCAGATTGTCCTGTAACAAAGCACAGACCGGGAACCTGCACTTGGTGAACACACGAATGCAAAGGGCAGGGAGAGGAGCGCACACATGGACAGAGAGGTGTCGGTGCTGTCCGCCTCGGCAGCGCTTTTTATTCTCTTTATTCTCTTTTTTTCTCTTTATTCCCCGTGCCCGGCTGATGTCAGCTGCCTGCACCGATACRATCTGACTCTGAAATAAATGGAAAAGCCTGAACATCCCAGCGACAGCGCCAACGCCTCCGGAGCGGGACTCACGGGTGACCCCAATAAATGCCTCATGATTAAACTGTTGCTTTGGAGCCGTCCCATTTCCAGGCTTCCCGAGGAGCGGAGGAGGCGGGAGGAATTCCCGAATAAGCCCTGTCGTGTTCCGTGTCCCTGCAGGCAGAGAGGGATCGCTGATCTCTCCATCTCCTCTCAGGTTATTGCCGCACCCGCAGGGTTCCCTGGCCGGTAATTCCAGCGGCCGCGATAAATTCAGAGTGAAAGGAATGAGCAGGGAGTGTCTTTACAAACAGACTCTGACTCTGGGGTGAGATAAGGCTGATATTGGGAGATAGAAAGAAACAATAGGAAAGATTTGCATAGGAATTCCACTGATTGGCTTACCCAAGTCTATGTTAATAGACTACCTGAGCAGAGACACAGAGATGGATATCGAAAGAGGGCAATTTATGATAGAAGGGGGGTTTTATCAGGTGTTTTGGGGAGTCTGTACCTCTCAAGTACCTCAGCAATGGGGAAAGAAAGAGGGAACTGCAGCCGGGAAATTGGGATAAAAGTGGCTGCGTCCTCTGTGAATTTGAGAGACCCCATGGGAAATGTCCATGGCCTCTCCCTTTATTCATCAATAAAGTTGTGGGACTCCTCTGTCTCCTTTTTAGGCATAAACCTCTGGTGCTTGTGGATTAATTTTCCTAACAAGAGCCAGCCCCATCTTCACACGTGACAGCACTGGATGATTTGAAGTGTTTTCCTTTCAAACAGCTCCAGAATTGGCGTTCCCAGCCCGCTCCACAGCCGATGTTGGGGTTCACACCCCGCGGGTGCCAAACCGAGGAAAATGAGACAGCAGCGAACCCACAAATGGAGCAGCAGGCAGAGCTGTGCCTGGGGAGAACCCCCAATTCTGCCTCTGATCACTGCCCGGTGTTATTTCATGTTTTTCCCATCACAGACGCGATCCAATTGACCTCACCTCCAAGAAGCCGCTCCCCCAGAGGAGCAGACACGCTGTCATCGACTTNATCTCTCCATCTCCTCTCAGGTTATTGCCGCACCCGCAGGGTTCCCTGGCCGGTAATTCCAGCGGCCGCGATAAATTCAGAGTGAAAGGAATGAGAAGGCAGTGTCTTTACAAACAGACTCTGACTCTGGGGTGAGATAAGGCTGATATTGAGAAATAGAAATAAACTACCTTTCTTTAGGAAAATAGGAAAGATTTGCATAGGAATTCTAGTGATTGGCTTACCCCAGTCTATGTTAAYAGAYTRCCTGRGCAGAGACACAGAGATGKATATTGAAAGGGGGCAATGTATGATAGAAGGGGGGTTTCATCAGGTGTTTTAGGGAGCCTGAACCTCTCCAGTACCTCAGCAATGGGGAAAGTGAGAGGGAACCGCGGCCGGGAAATTGGGATAAAAGAGGGAACTGCGTCCTCTATGAATTTGAGAGACCCCATGGGAAATGCCCATGACCTCTCCCTTTATTCATGAATAAAGCTGCGGGACTCCTCTGTCTCCTTTTTGGACATAAACCTCTGGTGCTTGTGGATTAATTTTCCTAACAAGAGCCAGCCCCATCTTCACACGTGACAGCACTGGATGATTTGAAGTGTTTTCCTTTCAAACAGCTCCAGAATTGGCGTTCCCAGCCCGCTCCACAGCCGATGTTGGGGTTCACACCCCGCGGGTGCCAAACCGAGGAAAATGAGACAGCAGCGAACCCACAAATGGAGCAGCAGGCAGAGCTGTGCCTGGGGAGAACCCCCAATTCTGCCTCTGATCACTGCCCGGTGTTATTTCATGTTTTTCCCATCACAGACGCGATCCAATTGACCTCACCTCCAAGAAGCCGCTCCCCCAGAGGAGCAGACACGYTGTCATCGACTTTAAATAACACTGAACGCTGTGCAAAAATGGCATGTGTTGCTATAAATAGATCTCCCACCTTTCTAACTCAATTTTTAAGAGCTTKGCTTCTTTTTTTCCTCCAAAAATCAGCGATCTGAAGGTCAATTTTAATTTCCTGCGCACATCAAATGAACTCACCCCCTCTAAAGCAKCTCGCTCGTGGCTGCAGGGTGGACCAACATAATTCTATTTCCACCCTAATTCAGCAATCTTATTTTTCATGAGCTYAAGCCTCATTGACTCCGGTGGACACTGAGCATTACCTTAAATTATTAATGCAGTTAAGTTATAGAGCAAAATGAAACCCTGGTCAGGAATATTGAGAGCCACTTGCATGAACCCCTCAGTTATGGGAGAATCAGTGCAGATCGTGGGTGTCATGGAAACAGAATTTTTTCTCAGGTTGTTTTACAGGAGTGGGGATTTTTTGTTGCATTTGGAAAGAGAAGCAGAAGGGGTCTGAGGGATGAGAGCACAAGGTTAATTTTGTGAGCTTGGTCAACCCCTTTGACAAAACAAAGAACTTCCCAGAAAAATCAAATGTACAGCCAGGAGACGGCCAAAAAGCTGAATTTATGGTACGTGACAGGAATGTGATTTCTCAATATAGGGATAAATAAAATTTTAGGATATTTCAGCATTTCTGAAATGCTTTGTTATGAACTCCATGCATTCCACGTTTTCTGGGATCACGTGTTGGATGCATGCGCTCCCACAGCTCACACACAAACAGTTCCTTACTCTTTTCCTTTTTATGTACTCACATGATAGCGCTGAAATAAAATTTCAAATTCACAWATCTTTACTCCATCAAACTGGAAACTGCACCTAAAGGATGGCTGTGACAGATTAATGGCACCAGCACTCGTGGTGAGGATATGAAAAGTGATATTCTTGCCTAAATCCCATGTGGATATTTATATGGAGAATGCCATAAATACCCTTTGGAGATGCTGGCTTGGCTGCTCTTCCCAGGCCACACCAAAATGGATTTTTGTCACATCCCAATMGCCTTTTCACCCCCAACCTGTGCAACAAAGGGGGTGAGAAGGCGACTGGGATGTGACAAAAATCCCAAAAATCCCAGAAACCACTTGAAGTTTTCTTAATTTTTACCTTCTGCATGAAAAACCAAACGTGCTGCTGTGCACCAGGCAGGAGAGACCCTCAGCTCTGGGGAAGAAACCCTTCTGGTTATTTGTTCACTTTTCCACACTCATTCTCCAAAGCACCGCCTATATATTGGTCTTAAATTTAACCCGCTGAATCTAAGCCAGACTAATTCGACAGAATTAAGGCACCGAAAAGAGAGAAGCAGAAAGAAAAACAACTTCAAGGGGTGTKCGAGTTAACCTCAGCCATTTCCCACTTTAACTTAAAAGCTCATTTAGCTCCTGGGCTTGTCACATGGGTGTGACCTCAATTAAACCCACTTATTCCTCTCACACGGCCCCTCTGCCTTTCCTCTTTGTTTTACAGTGCAAGCTGAGGGGGTATAAGGAATAATTCCAATTATTCCCCGTGTGTGCCGAGGATTAAGGGTGACATATGGGCTGTGAGGGTGTGGGGAGGAGCAGAGCCACAAAGGGGAATCTGGAAATCCTCTCCTGTGCCGGTGCCAGAGCTGAGCCYGGGCTGCTGCTGCAGTGAATGAGATCACTGCTCCCCTTCCCTGCTTTCTATCCCCTCATTTTTGGGGGCTGTCCTGTCCGTGCAGCTGTTCCAATATGGAATGGTGCTGTTTTCTGTTAACCTTTGAGCTGCAGGCTCTGAAGCTCAGCAGCCCCGTGCTGGGAGAATCCCTGAGCTCTGCACACACCCGAAGGATGCTCCTGCTCAGGGGTGCTGCCCAGAGACACAGCCAGAGGGAACAAACCACTCTGCCTGGAGAAGATCAAGAGGAAAAGACAGATAATCCCATTCTGAGAGCTGCGTTATTTCCAGAGAGTGATGAATATTCCATAAAACACTTTGGGAAGCAGTTTACAGGGTGAGAGCAGCAGCACTTTCTGGTGGCTCTGCTGTCAGTGAACGGTTATCAGAGCTGTACCTGGAAATGGTGCTGTTAATATGCTGCTCATAGCGCTGGGGTTTGATCTGCTAATGATGATCACTGGGGACTCGCAGGCTCTGTGTGTGGCAGGGCTGAATTCTGCTAGAAATAATAATAACCAGGTGAAATTCATGCACACTCACATTCCTGGAGTAACTAACGCGGTTGTGYTCAGCAATTTGTAGATACGAGCAGCACAACAATGGGCAAATCACACTGTTCACATTTTCTCATTTCCTTTCCTTTCCAATTCATTATGTTTCAGGCTAAAAGTGCTTGGATAGAGACTGTGGCAGCAACATCCCTTGACACTTTATGAGTTTAACAATACAAATRCTTTCAAAATTCTTATTCCAGCCASCTTTCCGAAMGCCAGCCTGTGTCTTGCTGTTCCTCCAGGAGTTATCACACCCCTGATCCCATCAAACAGCAGGAATCTCATAGCTGGGCCGTGGATTTGAGGGGGTTTTGGTGGGATAGACAAAGGGCAGAGCTGGGGGGGAGCACAGCTTGTGCCAGCTGTGCCCACCACGAGCTGCACAGACCATTCCCTGTGCACATTCAAAGGCACATTTGGGGGATTTGCCAAGATCTGCCCACCTTGCCTTGCTCCTGACATGGACCCTTCTCGACTCTGCCTCGGTGCAGTCTCAGTTTGCAGATGTGAGACCCTCAGGGCTGAGTTCAGCCAAGCTCATCCCCCACCCCAGCGATGGCCTGAGAGCCCCTGGGCAGCTGCTCCTCCCATCCCGTGGTCTGAACCCGTTTGAAACCCGTGAGGTCCTGTCCCACCTCGGGAAAGGGGTCACACCTTCCCTGGGGTTCCTGTCCAGGAGCACTCCTGGCTGGGTTTGGCTGCTCTTGGGCTGAGGGAAGGCAGAGCAGAGGGCCACAGCTCCCATGGCGTGTGCTCAGCACTAAGGCCAGAGCCCAGCTCAGCAACAAGGACAGAGCCCAGCTCAGTCTGTCCTTCCTTCAGCCATAAGGGCAAAGCCCAGCTCAGCAATGAGGGCAGAGCCAACCTCAGTCTGTCCTTCCTTCAGCACTAAGGGCAAAGCCCAGCTCAGCAATGAGGGCAGAGCCCAGCTCAGCACTAAGGGCAGAGCCCAGCTCAGCAATGAGGGCAAAGCCCAGCTCAGCCTGTCTTTCCCTCACCCATAAAGGCAGAGCCCAGCTCAGTCTGTCCTTCCTTCAGCACTAGGGCCAGAGCCCAGCTCAGCCATAAGGGCAAAACCCAGCTCAGTCTGTCCCTCTCCCCTCCCTCTTCACCCAGAGGGACGCGTGTGTGTAAATACAGTCAAACTCTCACTGCTGGTGTCCCTGCAGCGGGGGAAGCTGTGCCTTTTTCCATCTGTCAGGGATTTCGGCTGCAGTGCCGTGGACAGATACAGCTGAGATCTCTGCTTCAGAGTTCCCCAATTACAGTCCACATGTCCAAGCACTGCGATGAAATTCATTTCATCCCTCACAGCGTAAACATCATCATCACTCTGCTCTCTGTTGTGCTGGTTCCTTCTCTCTCTTTTAGTCTGAGATATCAAATTGGCTTTGGAATCACCAGTGTTTGCAGTGTGGAGGGGCTGAGTGACCGCTGGGATGGCAGCACAGGGAGGGGAGAGGCAGTGATGGGTCTGTCAGTGTGCCCAGGGATGGGACAGGGCAGGGAGGGGACAGGGACAGGGATGGAACAGGGATGGGGACAGGGACAGGGATGGGACAGGGACAGGGATGGGGACAGGGACAGGGATGGGACAGGGATGGGGATGGGGATGGGGACAGAGAGGGAACAGGGATGGGACAGGGACAGGGATGGGACAGGGATGGGGATGGGGATGGGGATAGGGATGGGGTTGGGGATGAGGATGGGACAGGAATGGGGACAGAGAGGGGACAGGGATGGGACAGGGATGGGGACAGTGACAGGACAGTAATCAGGACAGTGAGGGGGACAGCCCTTCCTCCTGAATTTGAGTTAGAGAATCACAGAATTCTGAAATGGTTTGGGTTGGGAGGGACCCCAAATCCCCCCCAGTGCCACCCCATCCATGGCAGGGACACCTCCCACTGTCCCCAATGTCCCCAGTGTCCAGCCTGGCCTTGGGCACTCAAAGGGGGATCCAGGGGCAGCCACAGCTGTGCCAGGGCTGCCCACCCTCCAGGGAACAATTCCTTTTTTTCCATCAGCTTAGGGCTGTTCCTAATGATGTGCACGGTCCCAGCTCCTCCCTGGGATCGCTGATGGATTCCACAGAGAATGTCTTGAACCTGCCAACAGCTCTTGCAAAGCAAACATAAATTTAAAAATGTATCAGTAACAATTTATTTCGATGACATTTTAACACTTCTGTCAAGAACGCATTTAAATTAAAAATGAACAAGAAACTGAAATAARGGATGGGGTGAATTGGAATGGATCAAAGGAAAGCACTCCATCCTTAAGGCACTGTTCCACTGCTAAATCCCTGTCCTGTCACAAACACTCCAGTGCTGATTAAAAGCCTTCAAGGTCTCTTCATGTTTCCAAGAAGAACTACTTACCAGTTTTGGATGTAGAATTTCTTCACTATTTGCAGTTTTAGTCAAAATTGTTCATATTTTTTTTAGTGAAATTTTTAAGATATTCGTGAAAGAAACAACACAATCATTATCCAGTGGGATTGTGGGATTTATTTGCCATAATGGGGGTACGTTTCTGTAAGGAGCAATAACAGAGCAATGAAGGTGCTGCCATTGTCTTTAAGTGCATCTTAAGTGCAGTCATTACAAATTGGACGTGTGTAATTCCACCTTTACGACTGGCTGCTTCAGCTTCCCTCCCCTTCCCTTGACAAGAGTGTTCCTGAGCTAAATGAGGCTTTCCTGAAAGTGAAAGTCATGAGAGTTGGAAAAAGATTCGAGAGAACACGAGGAGAGGCTGGGAATGGGGAAAATGAGAGATGTTAAAGCACAGGAACGTGTCCTTGGCTGAACTGCGTTTTCCCTGCCTGACTGAGCCCGAGAGCTGTGAAACACAAACATGCATAGGAGAGACAATCTCAGCTTGAAAAATAACTCAGAAACTTCTCCTGGATTAGCACAGGACTGCAGAGGTCATTTTGGCAGTGCTGGGGCACAGAATGATCACAGAATCCGGGAATCCCAGAATGGTTTGGGTTGGGARGGACATTAAATCCCACCCAGAGCCACCCCTGCCATGGCAGGGACACCTCCCACTGTCCCCAATGTCCCCAATGTCCAGCCTGGCCTTGGGCACTGCCAGGGATCCAGGGACAGCCACGGCTGTGCCAGGGAATCACCACCCTGCAGGGAACAATTCCTGCCCAAAATCCCATCCATCCCTCTCCTCTGGCAGTGTGACCCCTTTCCCTGTATCCTGGCACTCCAAAATCTTGCAAATGCTCTTTTTCCAGGATTTTATTGGCCCCTGCAGACCTGGAAGGCCCCATTAATGCCACCCCAGGAAGGACCTGAAGGGCTGCACAGCCCTGGTGGCTTGGCCTGCTCCAACATCCTTCAGACCATTGCTGCTGCTCACATAAAAGGTTTTTATTGTGATTCCTAAATATCGATATGTTCTGTACCGCTACATCAAAGRGTACAGAACGTTCCACCCATTCTGCAAACATTACCCAGCCCCATTTAATAGCTTTCCCATGATTTCCCACCTAATAGTTTTTTGCAGTTAAAGAATAATTGATGAGTTTATTCAGCGCAGTAAATACGTGTTTGTGTCTGTACACAGAGTCCAAGCTCATGGAAGGTTGTGTGGAAGGCAATGAGTGGATTTCCATTGATCTTCAGTGTGCACTCTGATTCTCATTCCTTGGGCATTTCTCTCTGCAAGCACTGCCCTGTGCTCTGTTCAGCAGAGCTCTGCTCCTGAGAGGGGAGCACAGGCTGGTTGGATTCCCCCTGGCTGGGCTCTGTGCATCCATCCCGTGTTATCTCCCTGTTTTCAATGTTAAAGCACTGCAGGTTTAGGAAAGCAGTCATTTGTCAGCATTGATTTCTCTCTGCTAGCGTGCAGTGCCATGGAAACTGCTGGTGGGGCCAGCACGGGCTGTGAGAGTGCAGCTCGGCGGGGATCTCACCCTTGTGCTGTGCCTGACACGGTTCAGGCAGCAGAATCTGCAAAATCAT
>NW_026624888.1:11725-12674 GCF_030028575.1 Malurus melanocephalus | reverse complement strand
TGGGGACAGGGGACATGGCCACTGTGTCTGACCAGTGCTGAAGGCAGATTTCTGCCCAAGTTACCACAGAACCCCAGAGTGGTCTGGGCTGGGAGAAATCTCAGATGTGTCTGATTCCCCGTGCCACGGGCAGGGACCCCTTCCAGCACCCCAAGGGCTGTCCAGCCTGGCCAGGGACACTGCCAGGGGTGAGACATCACCCAGGATAGAAGGGGAGAGATCCCACTCATCCCTGGCTGCCAGCCCCTCTGTCCTTTCCAAACTGCACTGCCAGAGGTGACAGATCACCCAGGATAGAAGGGGAGAGATCCCCACCCGTCCCTGGCTGCAAACCCCTCCGTCCTTTCCACACCTCTCCCTGGGCAGGGTTTGTGAGGTGCAGGTTCCCCTCCAGGCTCACACCGTGCCATGAGTGTCCTCCTGCTGTCACACCTCCCTTGGCAGCACAGTTTGGTGATGTGGCAGCTCTCACACACCCCCTGAGCCCGGTGCTCTGCCTGGCCATGCTGTTGGGCTTCTGGGTCACTTCCCTTGAATTTCCTTCCCTCCAGGAGCTCCATACCCCGCAGCTCTGTCAGCTCTGCAGGGTGATGCTGGGGTGGGTCAGTGGCACTCAGGGCTCAGGACACTGCCCATGTCCTGGGGAGCAGAGCTGTCACACACCATGGTTCAGCTTCCCAGGGCTGGCATGGGCCTGGCAGGGCTGAGAGCTGCTGGGGGTGGGCACAGGGGAAAGGTGAGCTGTCAGATGAAAATTCCTTTGCAATGAAGATCAAACCCAGAGCCCACCTTTCCTGACACAGGGAGAGCCTGTCCACAGGCACTGTGGTGTCCAGCCCTGGCAATTTAAATTGTTCAAACGGCCATTAATTACCTCTGCATTGTTTATGCCAGTTATTTCCATTCCATCCAGTTATTCCCACCATCTCCACCATTCCCATTCTCACCC
>NW_026624888.1:8519-10350 GCF_030028575.1 Malurus melanocephalus | reverse complement strand
CAGCTGAGAGCTCAAACACCGAGCACAGGGGGTGGCTGAGGTGACACCGGGTGGAGGTGACAGGGGAAGGTGCAGAGGGACCTGCAGAGTGAGTGTTGGCCAAACAGCGACACAAAATAACACAAAAAAACCACAGAAAAAGAGCGAGAAAAGAGAGAGAGAGAGGGAACTTTATTGTGGGACAAGTCTCTTTTATCCACTTTAGCAACCAGAGTATACATTTGTGTCAAACATACATTGGTTAAGAGAAGCTGTTAATTAATAATCATTACATGATTGGTGAGTTTACAAAAGCTGCAGTATCAGTAATGTTTATAATTTCCAGCCCCCTGCGTTATCAATTCCACATTCCAATCTCCTTTTCTCAACAGCAGCTGAGGATGTGCTATTCCTCCTCCATGTGGCTGTTAACTCTCCTTTTCTTTTCCCAGGACTCAGTCACACACGATAATTGTCTGAGTTTCTGATTCAGGGCTTGTGGGGCCACTTTTTTCCCCACATTTGCGGGGCACAGGGAGGACACAGTGACTGTTGGGCACTGCAGTGACCTGGAAATGCTGCAGTGCCCCTCTGCTGTCCTTYCCTGGGGATCACTGGCACATAAATCACTGATCACTGCTCACAGAATTCACTGCTGGGCTSTGCCTGCTCCTCTCAGGACTGCAACACCCATGATTTGAATGCTCCTCCAGTCCGTGCCATTAAATAAATTATTATCCAATATTACKCCAGACAGAAATACAGCAGCACGTAAGGAAAAGTGGATGCTTTGTACAAGAGGGTCAYGATAGATAAAAATGGTAATGGGCGCTGTAGTGCCATAATCAAAGYCTAATTGTCTCATTAATTAAGAACAATATTCGGTTATGTATTGGATCCTGAAGTGATTATGACTCAAATACCTGCTGGAACTCATGGATTTATCCTCTGGCTGGCAGTTTGCAGCCAGGCAGAGCACTTGGTGGAGGTCAAACAGTTCAATTGCTGCTCTGAAGTGCAGTTGAACTTTAGGCGTGAATAATCCTGGCTGAGCTGCTCCCACTGCATCCCACAGGGAACCTCTGCACTCCCAAAATCCTGCTGGGATGAGCAAAAGAGACCCCTCGGGGGTCCCTCGATGTTCATTTACCCACCACTCACAGGGCAAACACCCCAACATCTCCTTCCCCTCCCATTTTTTACACCGATCTCATTTTCACAAGTTTCCTGCCAAATGTGAACCTCTCTGCTRAGGGTGGCTCTTCTGGGGTAATTAGATCAAGATTCGAGCAATTTGCTGTAGGGCCTGATCTCAAACCATCCTTCACACATGTCTGTGCTCGATCTGTCTTTAAATGATATTATAATGAGCGTGGCAGCACTGTTAATAATCCAGCAAATCATGGCAGAGTGTGGTTTGATTTCATCGCTCTAATGTGTGCAATCGAAGGCAAGGAGGTGATTGCCACAMGTTTCTGCCCTGTTTAATCATAAAAATCAAATAGGAGGATGTATGAGTTTCTAAAATTAAAAATACTTGAGCTCCTTTACAGCAATAAAAGGGATTTGACATAGGAAGTTTAATAATTTACTTTGAGGTGACACAACTTTTAAAACTATCATTAGGGTCCTACCTCTGGGGGTTGTTTAATGTAAATGTTGTAGTTTCTGGTTTTAATAAATGAGCTTTTGCCTCGTTTCGGGTAGGTGAGGTGGGCCTGGGCAGGAAAAGGGGCTGCATTTACATTGTCTGTGTTTTGGTGAATTTTACTCCAGTGCAGGATGGCAGCAGAGAGGAGAAATGAAGAGAGCAAAAGCTCTGCTCTGTGATTTGGGGACAGTGCCCCACACT
>NW_026624888.1:1875-7178 GCF_030028575.1 Malurus melanocephalus | reverse complement strand
GAATTTTAATTTACTGTCTCTCACCCTCGCTGAGTCTATATTTATCCCTGTACGTGAGAAAAGGGAAACAACAAGATCTGTTTCAGTGGTGTTTATGTCTCTGTGAGCGGTTAGGGTGATTTTTGGGATTGCAGAACATCAAAGGATGGGCTGGGAGGGCAGACCTGGCCTATCCTGGGGGTCCCTGGGGATCTCTGGAAGCGCAGGATTACCAAGCAGGGTCAAAGCAGAGCTCAGAGCAGCCTCACCGAGCCCAGGGCAGCTCCTCCTGCCGGGATTCCCCATTCAGACACGGATCCCAACCCAAACCCCCTCTCTGCCCACGCCTGCAGCACCAACGGGGAGAGAACTGTGCCTTCCACAGCACCCAAACACTTCACATTTACAAATTCACATCTGTTCTGCACAGAGGCCAAAACCAAGAACATTCCTGTTTGTGTTCTGTTTCTCTCTTTGTCATTTTTATTAGGAGAAAAGTGATGAGGAATGGGTGTGCTCCAGAAGGACTGGGAAGCAGGATCAGTCTCCAACAATGGGGATACAGGCTGGAAAAAACAGATTGTGAAACGGTGCTGTCTGCTCTGCAGCTCCAGAAAGATGAAATCCAATGAAACTTCACACCTTCTACATTTTTTATTGAAAGTAAAGTAAGAAAAGAAGAATCAATGCCAATTCCTCTCTCTCCATAGAATGCAGTGTGTGAGACGAGAGCCACGGCACTGATGGGATGTGTTGGGGCTCTGTGCTGATCACCAGAGCTGTACCCCAAATCCAACAATGGGGCAAACATCATTCCTGCAGATGGTCCTCATCCAGCTGCACCCTTTATCCCAGGACAGCTCTGCACCCCATCCTCCTCCATCTGCACCCCTTTATCCCGGGATAGCTCTGTTCCCCTTATCCCGGGACAGTTCTGCAACCCAACATCCTCCCTTATCCTGGGACAGTTCTAAACCCCCTTATCCTGGGACAGCTCTGCCCCCTTTATCCCAGGACAGCTCTGTCCCCGTTATCCCAGGACAGCTCTGTCCCCGTTATCCCAGGACAGCTCTGTCCCCCTTATCCCAGGACAGCTCTGTCCCCGTTATCCCAGGACAGCTCTGCCCCCATCCCTTTTGGGCTGCACCCCTTTATCCCGGGATAGCTCTGCACCCCCTTATCCCAGGACAGCTCTGTCCCCCATCCCCTCCATCTGCCCCCCTTATCCTGGGACAGTTCTAAACCCACTTATCCCGGGACAGCTCTGAACCCCCTAATCCCGGGACAGCTCTGCCCCCGTCTCCTCCATCTGCACCCCCTTATCCCAGGACAGCTCTCTCCCCGTTATCCCAGGACAGCTCTGAACCCCTAATCCTGGGACAGCGCTGCGTCCCCTTATCCCAGGACAACTCCGCCCCCATCCCCTCCATCTGCATCCCCTAATCCTGGGACAGCTCTTCCTCCCTTATCCCAGGACAGCTCTGTCCCCCTTTAGCCCGGGACATCTCTGCTCCCATCCCCTTTGAGCTGCACCCCCTTATCCCAGGACACTCTGCCCCCTTTATCCCAGGACAGCTCTGCACCCCCAGCTGCATCCCCTTATCCTGGGACAGCTCTGCATCCCATCCCTTTTGAGCTGCACCCCTTTATCCCAGGACAGCTCTGCCCCCGTCTCCTCCATCTGCACCCCCTTATCCCAGGACAGCTCTGCCCCCCTAATCCTGGGACAGTTCTGAACCCCCCATTATCCCGGGACAGCTCTCCCCCCGTCCCCTCCATCCTCCTCCCCGCTGTCCCCTCCTGCGTGCCCCCCATGCCCCTCACAGGCACCGAGTGACCGCAGTGTGGGGCACTGTCCCCAAATCACAGAGCAGAGCTTTTGCTCTCTTCATTTCTCCTCTCTGCTGCCATCCTGCACTGGAGCAAAATCCACCAAAACGCAGAAAATGTAAATGCAGCCCCTTTTCCTGCCCAGGCCCACCTCACCTACCCGAAACGAGGCAAAAGCTCATTTATTAAAACCAGAAACTACAACATTTACATTAAACAACCCCCAGAGGTAGGACCCTAATGATAGTTTTAAAAGTTGTGTCACCTCAAAGTAAATTATTAAACTTCCTATGTCAAATCCCTTTTATTGCTGTAAAGGAGCTCAAGTATTTTTAATTTTAGAAACTCATACATCCTCCTATTTGATTTTTATGATTAAACAGGGCAGAAACTTGTGGCAATCACCTCCTTGCCTTCGATTGCACACATTAGAGCGATGAAATCAAACCACACTCTGCCATGATTTGCTGGATTATTAACAGTGCTGCCACGCTCATTATAATATCATTTAAAGACAGATCGAGCACAGACATGTGTGAAGGATGGTTTGAGATCAGGCCCTACAGCAAATTGCTCGAATCTTGATCTAATTACCCCAGAAGAGCCACCCTTAGCAGAGAGGTTCACATTTGGCAGGAAACTTGTGAAAATGAGATCGGTGTAAAAAATGGGAGGGGAAGGAGATGTTGGGGTGTTTGCCCTGTGAGTGGTGGGTAAATGAACATCGAGGGACCCCCGAGGGGTCTCTTTTGCTCATCCCAGCAGGATTTTGGGAGTGCAGAGGTTCCCTGTGGGATGCAGTGGGAGCAGCTCAGCCAGGATTATTCACGCCTAAAGTTCAACTGCACTTCAGAGCAGCAATTGAACTGTTTGACCTCCACCAAGTGCTCTGCCTGGCTGCAAACTGCCAGCCAGAGGATAAATCCATGAGTTCCAGCAGGTATTTGAGTCATAATCACTTCAGGATCCAATACATAACCGAATATTGTTCTTAATTAATGAGACAATTAGACTTTGATTATGGCACTACAGCGCCCATTACCATTTTTATCTATCGTGACCCTCTTGTACAAAGCATCCACTTTTCCTTACGTGCTGCTGTATTTCTGTCTGGCGTAATATTGGATAATAATTTATTTAATGGCACGGACTGGAGGAGCATTCAAATCATGGGTGTTGCAGTCCTGAGAGGAGCAGGCACAGCCCAGCAGTGAATTCTGTGAGCAGTGATCAGTGATTTATGTGCCAGTGATCCCCAGGAAAGGACAGCAGAGGGGCACTGCAGCATTTCCAGGTCACTGCAGTGCCCAACAGTCACTGTGTCCTCCCTGTGCCCCGCAAATGTGGGGGAAAAAGTGGCCCCACAAGCCCTGAATCAGAAACTCAGCCAATTATCGTGTGTGACCGAGTCCTGGGGAAAGAAAAGGAGAGTTAACAGCCACATGGAGGAGGAACAGCACATCCTCGGCTACTGCTGGGAAAAGGAGATTGGAATGTGGAATTGATAACACAATTAACTAGAAATTATAAACATTACTGATACTGCAGCTTTTGTAAACTCACCAATCATGGACCGATTATTAATTAACAGCTTCTCTTAACCAATGTGTGTTTGACACAAATGTATGCCCTGGTTGCTAAAGTGGATAAAAGAGGCTTGTCCCACAATAAAGTACTCTCTTTCTCTCTTTTCTCTTTTTTTTTCTGTGTTTTTTGTGTTATTTTCTGTCGCTGTTTGGCCAACACTCACTCTGCAGGTCCCTCTGCACCTTCCCCTGTCACCTCCACCCGGTGTCACCTCAGCCACCCCYTGTGCTCGGTGTTTGAGCTCTCAGCTGTCAGGGAGCGGTGACACCGAGCTGTCCCCTTCCTAATCCCCACTCTGGGCTTGGCTCCCCAGAACCCCAGCACAGCTCCTGCAGAGCCATCTCTGTCCCCTCCCCAGTCCCCACTCTGCCCCAGTGCACCCCAGAACCTCAACACAGCTCCCCCAGACCCATCTCTGTCCCCTCCCCAGTTCCCACTGTGCCCCAGTGCTCCCCAGAACCCCCAGCACGGCTCCTCCAGAGCTGTCTCTGTCCCCCTGTCCTCTCCCTAATCCCCTGTCCCCTCCCTATTCTGCCCCAGTGCTCCCCAAAACCTCCAACACAGCTCCTCCAGACCCATCCCTGTCCCCCTGTCCCCTCCCCACTCTGCCCCAGTGCTCCCCAGAACCCAACACGGCTCCTCCAGAGCTGTCTTTGTCCCCCTGTCCTCTCCCTAATCCCCTCCCCAGTCCACACTCTGCCCCAGTGCACCCCAGAACCCCAGCATGGCTCCTCCAGACCCATCTCTGTCCCCCTGTCCCCTTGTCCCCAGTCCCCACTCTGCCCCAGTGCTCCCCAGAACCCCAGCACAGCTCCCCCAGACCCATCCCTGCTCCCCTAAACCATGTGCAGACTCTGAGTGCAGTCTCTGGTGGATCTGAGCACCGAGGGAACAGGATCAATAATTGACAGTGTCCATTCCCCCATCCCTGTGAGCAGGAATCACCCAGCCCTGTGTAAAACCAGGAGAGCAAAGGGATTTCCCTCCAGTGTGTGGATTTATTGTTCCACCGTGAACTCAAACATTTGCTGTTTCAATCTTTCGCCGCAGCATCCAGAGAAAGCAAAGCCGACAATTCAAAGTGCCTCTATATTTAATATTTCTTGGGTTTCCAAATGCTTATGGAGATCAAATCCACCGCTGCTGTGCCAGCTTTCCTTTCAATGAGGTTTCCCATCAAAGCTGATTTTTGTTCAACAAGTCAAGCAAAGCACAGGCACATCCAGGGACCCTGGAATGAATCAGTGGGATTGGGAAGGAAAAACCCCATCTGGTCAGAGGCTGCACCCTCCAGCTGCCACTCCAGATGTGCAGGTACCATYTATAAATCACTCTGATGGCTGACAATAGCTGGGACATCACACCCCGGTGTTTTCCCAGACCCACCCAAGGTGTTTTCTGCAAACATTCCTGATTCTGCTGGGGGGGAAAGCTTCAATGTTCAGCAGCTCAGGACTAAAGATGCCACTTTTCAGCTGCTGTTTAACAAAAACCAGGGAATCAGGGGATATTTGACTCCAGCTGTAAGGAAACACAACTGTCCCTGCAGTGGGGGATAGAGTTGGTGACCACACCATGAGCTCTGCAGTCCTCAAAGTTGCCAGGACTTCAGGGAGAAATAATCAAATTTTTACAGATTTTATTTCAGGCAGGAATTATTTCAGTTCTGAACTTCTCATGCCTTCAGAGAGCTGTTCCCACAGACACATTAAAATAATATAGGAAGAATAAAAACCTTTCATAGCTTATGGAAAGCTCTGGAGAACTCCAGGATGAGCCATTCGCTCAACAGAGAAGGGGGCAATGCCTTTGAGGGGCATTTTCAGTGACCCTTCCTGGCAGCCCTGGGTGAGAATGGGAATGGTGGAGATGGTGGGAATAACTGGATGGAATGGAAATAACTGGCA
>NW_026624888.1:0-739 GCF_030028575.1 Malurus melanocephalus | reverse complement strand
TACTCCTGTCCCCTCTGCTCCCAAACCCAGGAGCTCCCWGGGCTCTGACAAATCCCACAAACATCTCCAAACTGGCAGCAGAAGAATTTCAGTCTCTTTGCCATCCAAAAGAATAGATTGGGTGTCTGTCAACAGCACCAGACACAGCACACACTGCACAATACTTAATTTTTAAAGAGGTTTTCTACATAAAAACATTTTACTTCCAATACTGTATTTTTAGCCCCATTTCCTCATTAGGAAAACAGCAGCTCTGACAGTGCCCTGGTGTAGAAGATGCTGTAATGACACAAGCAAACGTAAAAGGCTTTTAGAAGCCACCCCAAAGCAGCTTCTTTCAATATAAAACAACACACACCCACCAACAGAGTCRTTGTGATTTATGCCAGTGCCATTCTGGCCCACGCTATTTAACGGCTTTTATTAAATATTTAATTATCCTTTTGAATACTTGCCTTGATCTCTGCCCTTTTCTCCTGGGACAGGTTCCCGAGCAGCCAGCACTGACACKACATCTATAAGAATATTAAATGTTTATAGTGATTTTTATGTGGGATGATCTCAAAGTGCTTAACACAGTGAAAGGATTAGTCACCTCTGCTTTGAAATGGAGCCCGTCCTCCTCGCTGCTCAGAAAATGTTATTTACTGCCAGTTTTTGAGGACAGAACTCGGAATAAGGGGAATTGTGTCCCCAGAGCCAGAGGTGAGTGATTCAGGAGTGGCTGTGGCCAGGACAG
>NW_026624887.1:17375-21220 GCF_030028575.1 Malurus melanocephalus | reverse complement strand
GACACTCCCTCTTTCCCAGATTTCTCAATTTTGGGAATGACTTTTCCCGAATTTCCCAATTTTGGGAATGACTTCCCCTTTACCGAGATTTCCTCATTTTGGAAATGATATTTTCCCCTTTTACCAGATTCCAAATTTTGGGAAATACTTTCCCCCTTTTTCCTGAATTTCCCAGTTTTGGGAATGACTTTTCCCAAATTTCCCAATTTTGGAAATGACATTTTCCCAAATTTCCCAACTTTGGGAACATTTCCCTTTTCCTGCTGTTTTCCTGGGACAATCCCATTTTTCCAGGGGAAAATTCCCAATCCCTGGGATTCTGGAAATCCTGGGACAAACATTCCCGGAATTCCCTGCACCGGGACAAACCCTTGGAACTTTGGGATGTGCTCAGGGATCTCCTGGGATTCCAAATCCCCCATTCCCTGCTCCAATTCCCATTTTCCGTCCCCAGTTCCCTCTCCCTCCTCATCCTCACAAAATTCCCAACTCCACTTTCCCTCTCCCCATCCCATTCCCGATCTCTTCCCAAAAAATCCCAGCAAATCCATCTTTTCCCAACCCTTCCCTCTCCCCATCCCATTCCCAGATTTTTCCCCAAAATCCCAACAATTCCATCCTTTTCCAACCCTTCCCGCTCCTCATTCCTATTTCCAATTCCCGTTTTCGTCCCATTTTTTCCCTCTCCCTCCTCATCCTCACAAAATTCCCAACTCCCTTTCCCTCTCCCCATCCCATTCCCGATTCCTTCCCTAAAAATCCCAAAAATCCCACCCTTTCCCAATCCTTCTTTCCCCCCATTCCCTGCTCCAATTCCCATTTTCCTTCCCCAATTCCCTCTCCCTCCTCATCCTCACAGAATTCCCAATCCCCCTTCCTTTTCCCCACCCCATTCCCAGATATTTCCTGAAAATCCCAAGAATTCCATCCTTTCCCCACATTCCCTGCTCCAAGTCCCTTTTTCCCTCTCCCCGTCCCATTTCCAGTCTCTTCCCTAAAAATCCCAAAATTCCCATCCTTTCCCAATCCTCCTTTCCCCTCATTCCTATTTTCAATTCCCGTTTTCCTCCCATTTTTCCCCTCTCCCTCCTCATCCTCACAAAATTCCCAACTCCCCTTCCTTTTCCCCACCCCATTCCCAGATTTTTCCCCAAAATCCCAAAATTCCCATCCTTTCCCAACCCTTCCCGCTCCTCATTCCTATTTCCAATTCCCGTTTTCCTCCCATTTTCCCCTCTCCCTCCTCATCCTCACAAAATTCCCAACCCCCTTTCCCTCTCCCCACCCCATTCCCAGATTTTTCCCCAAAATCCCAGGAATTCCATCCTTTCCTCCCATTCCCTGCTCCAATTCCCTTTTTCCCTCTCCCCGTTTTTTTTTCCCTAAAATTCCCATCCTTTTCCAGCCCTTCCCGCTCCTCATTCCTATTTCCAATTCCCGTTTTCCTCCCATTTTTCCCCTCTCCCTCCTCATCCTCACAAAATTCCCAACYCCCCTTCCTTTTCCCCACCCCATTCCCAGATTTTTCCCCAAAATCCCAAAATTCCCATCCTTTCCCAACCCTTCCCGCTCCTCATTCCTATTTCCAATTCCYGTTTTCCTCCCATTTTCCCCTCTCCCTCCTCATCCTCACAAAATTCCCAACCCCCTTTCCCTCTCCCCACCCCATTCCCAGATTTTTCCCCAAAATCCCAAGAATTCCATCCTTTCCTCCCATTCCCTGCTCCAATTCCCTTTTTCCCTCTCCCCGTTTTTTTTTCCCTAAAATTCCCATCCTTTTCCAGCCCTTCCCGCTCCTCATTCCTATTTCCAATTCCCGTTTTCCTCCCATTTTTCCCTCTCCCTCCACATCCTCACAAAATTCCCAACCCCCTTTCCCTCTCCCCATCCCATTCCCAGATTTTTCCCCAAAATCCCAAATTCCCACCCTTTCCCACCCCTCCTCCCGCTCCTCCCTCCCTCTTTCCCATTTTTTTTTTCCCGATTTTCCTCCTCCCCCTGTCCCTGTCGTCACCGCCCTCTCGCGCTCGGGGCTGAGCCCTCCCCTCCTCTCCCGATCCCAATTTTTTTTCCCCCCGGGATCGCTCCGAGCTCCTCGTTATCCCGATTTTCCAGCGGGGATGGGAAGCTCGGGAATCCCTCCCGAAGGAAGGTAAGGAATTTCCTTGGATCGCGGCGAGGMGGGAAGGGAGAAAAAAAAAAATCGGGATTTTCCCGAATTCCTGCGGTTTGCGGAGCGCCGGGAAGCGCCGGAGAGGGGAAACTTTCCCTGCTCCTCTGGAAGTTCCAAAATTCCCGAAAATCCCGTTCAAAATTCCCAGAAATTCCTGATTTTTTTTCATCCCCGGGAGTTTCTCCCGGCGCTCCCGGTCCAGGGATCCGCATCCCGCCGGRAAAGCGCTCGGAAAACCGGGAATGGCTTTTTCCAGGCGCCGGGGGGCTCCGGATCCGGCTGGGAGCGGAAAATTTGGGAATTTGCGGCCGGGAAATCCTTGGGATGCGGGGCTGGAGGGGAAGGTCAGAGAGGAGGGATGGGATCCGCCGGAAAAACCTTGGAAAAGCCTTGGAAAAGGCGAGGAAAAGCCTTGGAAAAGCCTTGGAAAAGCCTTGGAAAAGCCTTGGAAAAGCCTTGGAAAAACCTTGGAAAAGGAGCGGAGAAAACTGCGAGGGGGAGGAATTGGGGCGGGGGGTGGAGAGGGATGCGGGAGAGAGGAAAAATCCTGGAAAAATCCTGGAAAAAATATGGAAAAGCTCTGGAAAGGACCCGAAGGTGAGGAATTGTGGTGGGGAATTGAGAAGGATTTGGGAGAGAGGAAAAACCCTGGAAAAAAACATGGAAAAGACCCGAGGGTGAGGAATTTTTGCAGGGAAAGGAGAGGGAATTGGGAGCAAGGAAAAGCCCTGGGAAAATCCTGGAAAAAAAACATGGAAAAGCTCTGGAAAGGACCCGAGGGGGAGGAATTTTTGCAGGGAGTGGAGAGGGATTTGGGAGAGAGGAAAAATCCTGGAAAAAACATGGAAAAGACCCAAGGATGAGGAATTTTGCAGGGGGTGGAGAGGGATGCAGGAGAGAGGAAAAACCCTGGAAAAATCCTGGAAAAAACATGGAAAAGCTCCGAGGGTGAGGAATTTTTGAAGGGGATGGAGAGGGATTTGGGAACAAAAAAAAACCCTGGAAAAACTCTGAGGGTGAGGAATTTTTTCAGGGAATGGAGAGGGATTTGGGAGCAAGGAAAAAAATCCTGGAAAAACCCTGGAAAGGCTCCGAGGGGGGAGAAATTTTTGTAGGGAATGGAGAGGGATTTGGGAACAAGAAAAAAAAAAACCCTGGAAAAGCTCCAGGGTGGTCGGATTTTTGCAGGGAATGGAGATAGATGGGGGAAAGGAAAAGCCTTAGAAAAATCTTGGAAAAAACATGGAAAAGCTCTGGAAAAGACCCGAGGGTGAGGAATTGTGGCAGGGGGTGGAGAAGGATATATGAACAAGAAAAAACCCTGGAAAAGCTCTGGAAAAGCTCCGAGGGGGAGGAATTTTTGCGGAGAAGGCTGAGGGATTTGGGAGCAAGGAAAAACCCTGGAAAAAACATGGAAAAGCCCTGGAAAAGTTGCAAGGGGGATGGATTTTTGCAGGGAATGGAGAGGGAATTTGGGACCAAGGAAAACCCCTGGAAAAATCCTGGAAAAGACCTGGAAAAGACCTGAAGGAGAGGATTTTTTGCAGGGGATGAAGAGGGATTTGAAAGCAAAGAAAAACTCGGGAAAAGCTCCGAGGAGGGTGAATTTTTGCAGAGAAGGCTGAGGGATTTGGGAGCAAGGAAAAACCCCTGGAAAAATCCTGGAAAAGAC
>NW_026624887.1:14082-15574 GCF_030028575.1 Malurus melanocephalus | reverse complement strand
TTTTTCTCCATCCCCATCCCGGTGGGATCCTCTCCATCCCCGTCCCCCTCAATCCCCCCTGGACCATCCCAGGCTCCTCTTTTCCCTCTCCCTTCCCTCCGGAGCCACGGAATTCCCACCGGGATCCTCTCTGGGATATTCATTTTCCCTCCAAGGATTTCCCTGCCTTTTTTCCATCCTTTCCATCATCCCAGAATCCCAAAAAAAACACGCTGAGGATGAGGATGGATCTGGGAACAAATTAAAAATCCGTGGGGTTTTTAATCCCTTAAAATTCCAGGAATTCAATTAAAAAAAAAAGCTGAAATCCGGGAAAAGGGAGAGGGAAAACATCGCTGTCCATGGAATTTTGGGATCTTGGGGGTTAACGCTTTTCCCGATTTTTCAGGATCATCCTGGAATGGGAATGACGCTCCGGAGGGTGCAGGGAAGTCACCTTGGGAATGGGAGCGGATCCTGGAGCCTCTGCGGGTGAAGATTCCTCCATTCCCAGAGATTTTCCCTGGAAAAACCAGGATCCCTCTGGAGCAGAGCAGAAAATCCCCAAAATTCCCTCTTTTCCCAAGGATCTGGGAGCAGATTTTTGGGATTGTGGGATCCTCTCCTGACCTTGGGGACATCGCGGTGACATTCCGGCCGCTCCGCTGTTTTTTTCCAGGAACAACCAGGATCCCTCTGGAGCAGAGCAGAAAATCCCCAAAATTCCCTCTTTTCCCAAGGATCTGGGAGCAAATTTTTGGGATTGTGGGATCCTCTTCTGACCTCGGGGACACCGTGGTGACATTCCGGCCACTCTGCTGTTTTTTTCCAGGAACGAAACCCGGGATCGGTGAAACTCGGACCCCGCATCCATCCCGAGCCCCAAAATCCACGGGAATTCTGCCGAATCTCCTTCCCGTTGGTTCCGGGGGGATTTTTGGGATTTTCTGGGATGGGATCCATGGGGATTTTCCCGCTGCTCCTGTGGTGCTCCCTCACCTTCCAACCGGGTAAGGATGGCTCCGGCTTTTCCCTGGAATTCTGAAAATATTCCCGAATTCCTCACGGGGTCCTGAGGGGGGAAAATTCGGGAAGAGGGAGGGGAGCTGTAAATTCCCAATTTCCTTCCAGGCCAGGCTGGGATGGGATTTTTTCCCTCGTGGACCCGCCCAGAAAATTTGGGAATTGGGATCATCCCCCAGCACCTCTGGAATCCCTTCTGTGAAACCCCCAAAATTTGGGAATTCTGCAGGAAAAAAAACAGGATTTGGCTTCCGTTTTCCATCAGTGTTCCGCGAGCTCGGCACCCAATGCCCCCAAGGCTGATTTTAATGGAAATAAATTTAAATTTATTGGGAATTGAGGCAAATTCCCGGCTGAAAGGGACCCCGGGGCCTTTCTGACAGCGGGAAGAGCTCAGAGGGGTTTGGGATGGGGGTGGGGCTGCATTCCCATCGCGATTCCCGGGAAAAGGCACCCGGACCATGAGGCTCGGGTGGAGCAGAGCCCTCCC
>NW_026624887.1:12245-13484 GCF_030028575.1 Malurus melanocephalus | reverse complement strand
CCCTCCCTCCATCCCTGTATCCCTCCCTCAATCCATCCCTCCCTCCCTTTATCGCTCCCTCCATCCCTTTTCCATCCATTCCCAAATCCCTTTTCCATCCCTGTATCTCTCTCCATCCCTGTATCTTTTCCATCCCTTTTCCATCCCATCCTTTTTATCCCTCCCTCATTCCCTGTGTCCCTTTTCCCCCTCTCTCCATCCCTTTTCCATCCCTGTATCCCTCCCTCAATCCCTCCCTTTCCTATCCTTTTATCCCTTCCTCCATCCCTATTCCATTCTTTTATTCCTCCCTAACTCCCTGGATCCCTTTTCCATTTCCCCTGGATCCCTTTTCCATTTCCCCATCCCTCCTTCCATCCCTTTTCCACTCCTTTTTCATTCATCCATCCCTGTATCCCTTTCCCATCCCTTTTCCATCCCTTTTCCCTCCCTTTCCCCATCCCTTCATATCCCTTTTCCATCATTTTTTCCATCCCTTTTCCATCCCTTTCCTATCCCTTTTCCATCCCTTTCCCATCCCTTTCCCATCCCTTTCCCATCCCTTTTCCCTCCCTCCCTGCTCTGCTCTCTCATGGAAATTTATGGATCCCTGCAGCCGGGCCAGAGACAGAGCTGCAGCCAAAGGCGCTGAGGATTCCAAGGAAAAATTCCCATCCCAGCCTCGGGAATGCCCTCAGGAAAACCCAAATCCACCCCTGCATCCCCCAGGATTTTAAGGAAAATTTCCCATCCCATCCCAGCCTCGGGAACACTCTCAGAAAACCCAAATCCATCCCTTTTTTGCCCAGGATTTTAAGGAAAATTTTCCATCCCAGCCTTAGGAATGTGCTCTGGAAAACACAAATCCAGCCCTTTTCCCCCCAGGATTTTAAGGAAAATTTCCCATCCCAGCCTTAGGAATGCCCTCGGGAAAACCCAAATCCATCCGTGGGCCGGGCTCCCCCTCCCCTCTCCCAGTCAAACCAGTGGCACCAGTGAGGGCAGCGGGAGGGGATCGGGAGGAGCAGGGATGGATCCAGAGGGGGGTCATTCCCAAATTCCTGAGTTATGCCTGAATTATTCCCAAGTTATTCCAGAATTACTCCCAAATTATTCCCAAGTTATTTCCATATTTTTCCTGAATTATTCATGAATTATTCCCAAATTATTCCAGAATTATTCCTAAGTTATTCCCGAGTTATTCCCAAATTATTCCGGTGTAATTCCTGAATTATTCCCAAATTATTCTGGGATTATTCC
>NW_026624887.1:9459-11105 GCF_030028575.1 Malurus melanocephalus | reverse complement strand
ATTCCCGAGTGATTCCTGAATTATTCCCCAGTTATTCCCAAATGATTCCTGAGTTATTCCCAAATTATTCCCGAGTTTTTCCCGAAGGATTCCTGAGTTTTTCCCGAGTGATTCCCAAGTGATTCCCGAGTGATTCCCGAATTATTCCCGAGTTTTTCCCGAGTGATTCCAGAATGATCCCCGCAGCAGCCGGCGGCCAGCGCGGGAGCCACGCGGAGGAGCGCCTCTTCAAGCGCCTTTTCTCGGGGTACAACCGCTGGTCCCGGCCCGTCCCCAACACCTCGGACGTGGTCATCGTGCGCTTCGGGCTCTC
The DNA here is from genome assembly GCF_030028575.1 of Malurus melanocephalus. Lineage (NCBI taxonomy): Eukaryota > Metazoa > Chordata > Aves > Passeriformes > Maluridae > Malurus > Malurus melanocephalus. The sequence goes on along the minus strand of NW_026624887.1, from coordinate 10,792 downwards.
CATCGCCCAGCTCATCGACGTGGTGCGCCCTTCCCGCCTTCCGGAATGTTCCGGAGCATTCCGGGCTGATCCCACCGGGATGGGGGAGGGGTTGGGTTCTGGGAATGCTGGGATGGTTGGGATTTGGGATTCCCCGGAGCGTCCATCCCGTCCCATGGTAGCCCTGGCACCTCCGGGCTATCCCGATCCCAAATCCATCCTGGGACACTCCCTGGGGATTCCTATTCCTCATCCCACTGTCCCCTATCCCCCATCCCGATCCCTCTATCCCAATCCCTCTATCTCCTATCCTGATATCCCTCTATCCCCCATCCCGATCCCTCTATCCCAATCCCTCTATCTCCCATCCCGATCCCTCTACCCCTCTATCCCAATCCCTCTATCCCTCATCCTGATCCCTCTATCCCAATCCATCTATCCCGATCCCCCTATCCCCTGTCTATCCCTTTTCCCAATCCCCCATTCCCTATCCCTGTATCGCTCTACCCTGATCCCATTATCCAGCAACCTGATCCCTCTATCTCCTATCCTGATATCCCTCTGTCCCCCATCCCGATCCCTCTATCCCAATCCCTCTATCCCAATCCCCCTATCCCTCTATCCCTTTCCCCAGTCCTCCTATCCCCTATCCCTCTATCCCTTTTCCCAATCCCCCATTCCCTATCCCTGTATCACTCTATCCTGATCCCATTATCCTGCATCCTGATCCCTCTATCCCCGATCCCTCTATCCCCCATCCCAATCCCTTAGTCCCAATCCCAATCCCTCTATCCCTCATCCCAATCCCTCTATCCCCCATCCCGACCCCTCTATCCCAATCCCGATCCCTCTATCCCAATCCCTCTATCCCTCTTCCCAATCCCTCTATCCCAATCCATCTATCCCGATCCCCCTATCCCCTATCCCTCTATCCCTTTTCCCAGTCCCCCATTCCCTATCCCTGTATCGCTCTATCCCAATCCCACTATCCAGCAACCTGATTCCTCTATCCCCCATCCCGATCCCTCTATCCCGATCCCTCTATACCCTATACCTCTATTCCTTTTCCCAATCCCCCTATCCCCCATCCCAATCCCTCTATTCCAATCCCACTATCTCTCTATCCCTGACCATTCCCCCGTCCATCCCTGCCCAAAGCAATTCCCTGCTGCCCTCTAGTGCCCAGACACGCCAGGAAACCCCAATCCCGGTAAATCCTACAATTCCGGGATGATCCCTCGGGATCTCCGTGCCCGGCTCACCCCTCCTTCCCACTGCAGGATGAGAAGAACCAGATGATGACCACCAACGTCTGGCTGAAGCAGGTAGGAGCCAATCCCGACACGGCTATGGG
>NW_026624887.1:6748-7694 GCF_030028575.1 Malurus melanocephalus | reverse complement strand
GAGGAATCCCATGCCCAAGGGACGCAGTTCCGCTACGGCCAGGCCGGGAAGGCGCCCGGGGGCTCGGCATCGCGTGGATCGTCCAAGGGGAAGGAAGATGAGGAGGAGGAGGAGGAGGAGGAAGGCTCGGAGCAGGGCCTGGCGCTGTCACCCAGGATCCTGAAGGCCCTGGAAGGGGTGCAGTACATCGCTGATCACCTGCGAGCCGAGGACGCCGACTTCTCCGTGAGTTCCGGGAGATGTGGATCAGTCTGGAGAGCCCAAAATCGGGCAGGGAGGTTCTGGGATCCAGGATTGGTTCCTGAAGGTCCAAAAAATATGAAGGGTGGTTCTGGGATCTGGGATGGGTCCAGAGACCCCAAAAATGGGAAGGGCAGTTATGGGATCCAGGGTTGGTTCCCAAGATCACAAAAATGGGAAGTTCTGGGATCTGTGGATGGGACTGGAGATCCCAAAAATGGGAAAGGAAGGACAGTTCTGGGATCCAAGATTGGGTACTGAGATCCCAAAAGTGGGAAGGGCGGTTCTGGGATCCAGGGTTGGGTACTGAGATCCCAAACATGGGAAGGGCGGTTATGGGATCCAGGATTAGTTCCTGAGGGTCCAAAAAATGGGAAGGGCAGTTCTGGGATTTAGGGTTGGTTCCCGAGATCACAAAAATGGGAAGGACAGTTCTGGGATCTGTGGATGGGACTGGAGATCCCAAAAATGGGAAGGGCGGTTCTGGGATCCAGGATTGGCTCCCGAGATCACAAAAATAGGAAGGGCAGTTCTGGGATCTGTGGATGGGTCTGGAGATCCCAAAAATGGGAAGGGTGGTTCTGGGATTGGTGGATGGCTCCTGTGACCCCAAAAATGAGAAGGGTGATTCTGGGATCTGGGATGGATCCAGAGACCCCAAAAATGGGAATGGTCAGTTCTGGGATCCAGGGTTGGGTAGTGAGAT